>NC_143582.1:68739641-69042428 GCF_048544385.1 Mastigoproctus giganteus | reverse complement strand
ACATTATATATCCGTTATATACATTAAAAAAGTTCGTCCTGTGATGAAACACTCCTTTTGATCACAGTGACATGTTTTTTTTTTCACTATCCAAAAGCTTCTCAACGTTCAAAACTTGCCTTGGGTATTTTCACCGAAAATAAGAAAAATTCCAATAGAGTTTGTGTCACAATTACCTGGGGGGGGGGGCTGAGATATGGACAATTTATGTTCATAATATCCGTTATATACATAAGCAGAATTAATAGAAATTTATTTTTTAAATTGAAATACGTTTAGTTTCAAAAGTGTTATTGGCCGAAAAACAAAATACTGTATTTGTAAAATGTTCAATTATTAAAAAAATATATGATATTAATTAATCAAATTAATAAACACTGCAATCTACTGGTAAAAAGGTCAAGCATTAGTACACTCCAAGCACAATAAAAAGAAAAAGAATACTTTTTATTTTGAAGTTAGGTTCCTGGTATCACTCATGTTACTAAACGAGGCAATACTACCGCCAGATTAAGTATGGACAACTTGAAGTGAAGAAAAAGTAAGTATATTATATTATGCAGTGATAGACAAGATGACGCTTCACAGTTGTAGCTAATAGTACAAATTTGTACATAGCATTGTCTCATAATTAACCTTTTAGCGAAACTATCTGTTTGAAAGCAGTGAAATACTAGAGCAACTCGTTGCAAAAGCAAAGTTTGTTCTGCTGTGAGCGTTAAAGGCCATTCATTATCTAAATTGAAATCCCGTGGGCCGCGAGAAGACAGTCTTGCGACTTCAGTAAGATTTCATTTAATGCCAAATTGTGCAATAAGCATCGGTCAAAGAATTTTTATGCTAGATAAAGTATCAATGTTAATTTAACAAAAAAACGTATATGTATTTACAATAAGTTGACTAATCCCTGGCCTTCTAATGGCTGTATATCGTACATTGTTAATGTTTTCAGTTCAAAAATCAGATGATTCGTGACTTCGAAAATTCTTGTTCTTAAGATCAAATTTTGTTAAACGGGATATTACCGTACTCTCTTATAAAATAGTGGCTATTCAATGTATTATTTATTATTTTACATAAGAGTTCTTAAAAGAACATCATAATAAAGCCATAAATTTATGTACCACCTCCTCCTCCATGCCACAATAATTCTTCGATTGGTATCTATAAAAACAGATGGCGCCGAAAATGCCATGACATTTGTTCGTTGTACATGTGGACACGGGGTTTCATCCTTATAAACTCTTTCAAAAATTGATGGCGTTTTTTACTTCTTTCGAATGAGTGAGTGAGTGCGTAGTTAATCAATCGGTGTTGTTTCTTATACCGCTATACACGCAGATGGCACTCTATAATTAGGCTTTATTTAATTTACTAATATTTGTAGAAGAATAAGAGAAATTTACCTCAGTATGGTACTCTCCAGAAATTAAAACGAATAAAAGATTAACGCAAAATGTTACAGTAAAAAAAATCAATTGAAAACAATTAAAAATTAATTACGTAACTTTTGAAAAACGATTTTAGTTCCTTGATTAATCCCTTATTTACATTTAACACATTTTTAATTGTTTTCAATTGATTTTTTATCGTAGTCTTTTATTCGTTTTAATTTCTGGAGAGTATCACACGGAAGTAAATTTCTCTTATTCTTCTACAAATATTGATATCAACGTAGAACGTATTGAGCATCATAGTCTAAGAATCGCTTTATCTGCCTATGTGATGAACTTTAGCAGTGATAACCCATTCTCTATTAAGACGATCTGCATTTTTGAAATATGTTAAAAAAAATTTTAACCTATTTCTTTTACATTATTTTAAAAGTTAGATAACGCTATATGTACACAACTGAATATATATGTCAGAGACAAGAAATATCGATCAGTTTTAATAATGAAATGAATGGAGAAGAGTTAGCGACGTTTGCATTGCTGTATCATGGCAATGGCGCAACACCTAGGGTAGATGAGAATTTTATAGTTGCACTCTCTACAAACACATTACTTCAGTGCTTCGATATGAAAGGATATTAGTAACGCGATTTCTTAAAAAAAAAAAAAAAAGAAGCAAAGTAAGAAATTATTTCAGTTTCACGAGACTACAAGAAGCCATTCGGGTTTACATTCTGAAAATGAAATACCCTTAGAAACAGATTTAAATTGAAAATAATAAGGGATTAAGGTGTAAGGTATATTTCTGTCATGCGGCACCAGGAGTTTCCCCCATCTCCGCGTTGCTTTCTTTGTGGGTGTACCACTTTCCTGGGAACGCCAGAGGTTTAAAAGTGTGTGGGTATTGTACCTGTGTAATGTCGTGTACTGTTGTTCATCTGGTCATTTAGCCGCTGGAGCCCAGCGTTGCCCCACCTTCGCCCCGTGGAGGCAGACCAGGAACCCAGTAGACTTAAGTTACTCTGGCAGGTCCAGAAGGGATTAATGGAGTGTTTCGTGTTTGCAAATTGATTGTCTTTGCAGTGTGAAAAAAAAAAAGTGTTGGTTTTTGGATTACCGCCAGCGTTATTGAGTTAATTCTGAGTACCCTACATCTGCGCCTAAAGTTGACTAACTCATCTTTGCTCGGAAAGGATTCAATAAGTTCTTCACACTCAAATAATTTTATAATGGTTAAAAGTGGGAGTGGTTATTGCCCCACGTATTCTTCCATGATAATAGTGGGACTGCTGCTTGTTACTCGTTAACGGGAGAACAATGGGGTCAGATTCTGTCAGCGACTGGAATTCTTATTATAGGCCTCAAAAGTCGGGACCTAGAAGTAGACATCTCCCCCATGAGGTCCTCCGGTTCTTCAGATTGCACAACATGCAAATCCGTAATAATTCATACACGATCCATAATTTTATTACAGATACGTTTTACGGCTTTAGTGAAACATGGGACTCAGCCTCTGAACAAACACACATATGCAGACACAGAACACAATGAACCTCAATAAATTCTTTCTGTGGCTATCTCTGAATGGCTTGTCTGCTAACTCCTCGAAGCGCAAAGCAATCTCGTTTTCATCCTGCAGATCTCCACAACTAATAAAGAAGGAGTACACTATTAACTCTGTGATTATCGAAAGATGTGACCAAGTTAACGACTTGGGGGTTCTTTTCTCCAGCAGTGCTAAATTCGATGCCCATGTCCTTGAAATCACCAGCAAAGCATTCAAAACACTGGGATTCATCAAACGGAACACATACAAGTTCAAAAACTACAGATATGCGGTTATCCTTTATAAAACTATTGTTCTGCCAATTCTCGAATTCAGCTCACCTATCTGGAAGCATTACACAAAGGCTTTAATTAACAAAATTGAAGCAGCCCAAAAAATTTGGTCCGTTACCTTACGTTCCGTAATCCTCTATTTTATCACTCAATATATTTGTGAATCGCTGTGTGATTACTTTCATCTGAGGCCTCTGTGCACTAGAAGAGTTATCGCTGACATCACCCTTCTAGCCAAAGTAATCACTGGAACTTCTGAAGCATCTGATATCCTTAGTAAAATCAACTTAAATACTCCTTGTAGACAAGTCAGGAACCTTACAATTGTTTCGCCTTGACTCTTCACCACGGACTTTATGAAGTTCAGTCCACTAAACAGAATCAGCAAATGACTCATTGACTTCTTTGACAACTGATGATCACTGATGAACTCCATCCACAAGTTTGCCTATTCTCAAACAGCGAAGTGACTAGCTCTCATCTAATTGTTGTAGTTTATTATTTTTTTTTCTATTCTCTAATTAATTATTATTTGTTTTGCCAGTGGCTTAACTTAATGCATACCTCTCTTTTGCATATGATTTTAAAGTTTAATTCCATATCAATGTATATCTTCCTGTTGGATCTCTTATTATTGTGTTCATTGTTCTGCTTTCAGATACACTGTTAATGGTTACCTGTTGTGTATGTTATTATTAATAAAAGTAAAATAAAATAAATTAAAAAACCCTGTGAACTACGATCCATAAAAAAAAAATAAAGTTTCATTTTATAGTTTGGGACGAAAACGCAAAGTGAGAGGATTTCAAGATAAATACAAGAACAGAGTTTTGGCATCACGTGGGTTCGAATACGCGACGTGACTGGCTGTGCTTCCACAATCATCCACTGTCGTAAAAAAAAAGTTAAAATAATAACACAGAATAGTAATAACAGTTATGCATTAGTAATAACTGAATAAAAATATCAAGGAAAAGACTGATATACTCTTCAGTATTCTGATGAGGCGACACTTCATTGTTAATTAAGTGAAGAAAGAAAACTGCATGCGTGCGAGTTATACCAAGCAACAAGAAAAACATTTTACATTACAAATGGGCATTCGGATATGATATTCATAAATATGTTGGCTTTCATTGCTCAGTCTTTTTCATCAATGCCATAAAACTCTGGGTATGGGACGTGTATCTCACGATACCACATATTTATGGTAGCCAGTATACAAAATACGTCCTATACATTATTAATAGATATTAGATACTGCCGTCCAAAATCCAGTGCCGTGATCGTTTCAGGTTAATGGTCTGAACACTTCGAGAAAAAGAATCCATCGATGAGAAAAGCTGTTATTACTCGCTGTAAATGTCTCCGAAGTACTCACTCTGTTTCGACAGAACCTTAAATCGTGAGGTCACGGAATATCTTAAGCGTACTAACATCTGTAATAACCAATAAGATATTCGTCGCATTTCAGGGGGAAACACTTCCTCCATACATATCACATCTTATAACTCATTCATATACGGAAGTTTAAGCACGTGCCCTTTCTACCTTACAAGTATAGTTCAGATTTATTTCTCATATGACAATGAGCCACTTGTTTCACTATTCTTTGGTTTCAAAGTATTTCCTGGGAGTTCACTTGTGAGGAAATTATTTACGAACTTTGCGGTAGAATTTCTATCATTCTATTTTATAATATTATAAGATAGTATCCTTATAAAATCATGGCTGGCGCTTTTTGTGCCCCATTAACATTTCGCATTCTCAAACAAAACAGAACAATCGCTAGCAGTTCATTACAATCAGGTTGAATATTTGGACGTACAGAGAAAGGTGCTGATATTTATTGACACAAACATTCTCCCACGCGCAGTTGTGGGAGAAAAAATTTAAACGGTGCTTGAAAAAATCAGGAGCACATACTTAAATTTATAGGTGCAGTAAACTCTGTAAAATCCAGCACGTTTTACAAAAAAAAATCAACAATTTAGAAACAGAAAATATTAAGAAAGCAATCTGGCACTCGTATCAATGATCGCATTTGGCTTTAAAAATAAATGCGAAAGAAGGTGAAGAAATGAATGATCTTGACTGAGTCTAGAGAGAATATTCCCTGCAAATACAGTTGTTTAGTAAAGCAATTTAAGATAATTTAATGAGGACAAAGAGTATAGAAGGGATATATTTAACGAAATTTGCGAGATTCTAGATATCCTGAATGAACATCAGTAAAGGGGTTATGAAGTTACAAAGGGAAGTAAGGAGAACCCAATATTCGTAAAGTCTGCGCGGCGTCAAAAAAGAGTAGACACTAAGCTTGAAGGACTTTCGAAGGTCTAAAGTTAATAATTATTACCTTTGCCAAGGAAATAACTGTGTAAATAAACTAATAATATTAATTTAATAATATAAAAATTAGAATAATTTATGTTTTAATGGTTTATGCATTGAAGTTTTAAGCCTTAGAAGAAGTAACCCAATGCATTTTAAAAGAAATACGAAAGCAGAAAAACTATAAAAAAGGAATTTTAAGCATTTTTTACGGTTATGTAGAGGTGATTTGTAATAAACAGATAAAATACATAAATGAAAATATTTCTATCTTAATCTGTTTTTGCGGCCGCAGGATTTAAACTACGTAGATAATGCAATTATCCTTAAGTCTCATAGAAGAACCAACTTGACTTTGCGACGAGTTACCTTGGTATTGCACTAGCTTCAAGCGGATGGCTTTGCCAAAAGGCATTTGTTTAAAAAGATGAGACTGCGATAACCCTATTTCATGACTGAGTGCACCACGTAGCGGATAGTCGCCAGGAACGGTCCAAGGATTTTCTAAAGGGTTGAAAATCACAAAGTTTAGTCATCCTGGGGCTATAGCCCCTACCTGGAATAGTCCTTGCTAGTGGCAAAACTGTTTTTTTTTTTTTTATTTAAAAACAGTTGTAAAGCACGATGTGAGCTACCATGCGGCATACAAAAAAGCTAATATAACTAAAGTTCAATTAGCACGATACCAGCGCAACTCGTTACGAAGGCAAATTTGTTCTACTGTGAAAATTAAAGCATTACATTATCCATGAAGTTTAAAACCTCCAAAAACAGATGAAAGCGCAAAATAGTCATAAATTATAAGTTCAGGTCGTACTTAATATTCATTGAAATATGCTCCTGAAGTTTCTAAAATCCGGTCTCTCTCAATCCCCGCAAATGCCAGATTCTAAAGTATTTTCTGTAATGATACAATAGAGGGATTTTATTTTTACCAATGATAAAAAAAAATCGACAACCATAAACACACCTTATGAAGGAGGCACATATGCATATTAACGGCTGGGTTTAGAGCAATAAGAATAAAGTTGAATTTTTTTTAGCAATTTATGCAAAAAATGTTAACAAGGAACAAGTACGTTTTTAATGAAATAGTTGTACTGTAATGGTGACTGCATCGGCCAACAAAAAGAAAACAAAATGGAACCACTGGAGCCGAAGTTGCAGATTCTAAAGGAAATTTATCCGCTGATTCGAAAAATATCAGAATTAACTGGAATTGTATTCAATGTCCAGTTTGTTAAGAAGACTATTATTATATTTAAAGAGACATATACCGTCTACCATAATGATATATACAAATAAATAAATTTTCTGTTTATATTTCGGGACGACTCCATGGTCAGAGGAGTTCTCAAGATAGAGAGAGAATACAAGAAACGGCACCGTATTTAGCAGTAACGGGCTTGAACCCTGGTCATTCAATGCACGTGTATTTGTGCATCTTCGCGCTTGACCACTCGATAGTCCAGACCCAAACCGTTCTAGAAAATACAGACAGAGACAAATGTATTTTTGGATTTTCAAGGCACTCCTATAGCAACTTCTCTATGCGGAAGATGATAGCTGCCGTCGTAAATGGAAGTGAATTTCACAACTGTGTTCATTGGAATTTAATACGCTGACTGAAAACTGGTTTTTTAGTGTATTTTATTGTTGTTTTATATGCGTTCACAGATGTTTTATTAAATTCACCGCGCAGCTAACCCTAGGGCCACACGTAGCGATGACACTGCCTTTATTCCCTGCTACTCGAACCTGTCGCAACAACTCTCTAGGGACTTGCAGCTTCCAGGTCGGAAATGACGGTTCCTCGTCTCGATCCCCCCCCCGATTCCTCTTGCGGAGCGGTTTGGTATACATGTACCGCATTTCCTGCCGTGACTGCACTGGTGCTACGTTGGTCAATCTGGCAAGAGACTCAAAGATCGAGTCTCCGAACACGAGAGAGCAATCCGTTCCGCAGATTTGGAGCACTTCTGGTCTACCCCCCGCGACGTTGAGATTGTCAACCGATCCCGCCACTACCGTCGTCGCGTCTGGGTGGAATCGCTCCACATCTCGTGTTGTCGCAATTCCTTTAACCCGAACAAAGGAGGTCGCATCCATCCCATCACTGAAGCAGCCATCCTCCTTAATGATAAACGTTGGCGCACGAGCATACCCGAGCGTTGCAATTACAACCACAAGTCTCTACTTCCAACTACTGATTGTTGTCTCCATCTGTGTGACCAGGCACATGATATTCTTTATTATTTTTGAAATAACGTTCACAACTGAGGAAGGACAACTCATGTCCGAAAGCCTTTGTGATTTACTTACTTTTAACCTATTTTGACTTGTGTTTTTAAATTAAAAGAGTTTTTACCTGTCTTCTCAGTGAAGCAGAATTTATTTCCTTAATGAATCCTGAGAGAAGAGGCCTATTTCAACTTAGAACTTCAACAATTAAACTGTTTTTCGTTGAAAAAGTTAACTGAATGTCTTCAGTACTATAGCATTACCTTTGATATTTTTACTGATGGATTTGTTACGGTGCACGACTTTGACCTTTTTCTACATATGTGTGCCACAATTATTTTTGCTGGGCGGATGCCGCCTATTTCCATTCTGTCTTTCAGCGTTATTGATACACGCTATATAAATCTAAAATTAAGCATGTAAAGGACTTTTATCATTCGATAAGTAAACGCATTTTTAAAAGCTACTATACCTATCACAGGAAGAACTGAAAAGACGATATGAATTACAGCAGCAGGTACATAGATGATAATAGGACAACGTATTAGTTAATTAATAGGTGAAAAATGTGTCCGTTAATAATGTAGTCGTCAAGGCCACAAAAGTTGGTGGTTGCCAGCATATCATCATTTAGTCTTGCACGTAATGTTCAGGCAATTCTAGCCAAATGTCGTTGGCTGTAAAAGATACCTCTAGCAGTACGCATTGAAACTAATCGTTTCACGCGAGAAAGAGTTTATGGATACAGAGACGTCATGTTGTGTATTTTTGGATATGATATTTAAAATAAGTACTGAATTTTCACTATTTTAATTTTACTTGCAGGTTTGCATTTACTTCTCTACTACTAAATTTTAAAAAAGTAAATTAAAAAGTGGACTAAGACTACTCTCACAAATGATTTTTATATAGTAGTGAGCACTGGAGAAAATATTATTATTATTATATACATATTTATATAGGAAAGCTTAGATTTAAGTATTAATAAAAAGCGGCCAAATTAAATGCTGGAATAAGAATGTACAAGATTAAAGAGAGAACAAAAGAGAAATTTCTTTAAAAAGCTACATTGATGTAGTCCTCAACTGAAAAATTTAGAATTACAGATATAGTGGTATATATAAAACGTGGGCTCTTTAAGGGAGTGGTGACCGCTCTTCAGAAAAGCGGTCACAGAGGGGAAGGGGACTGGTGGCTTAAACAAAGTAAACATGAGAAAAAACTTTCGGCTTGAAAGTAAATACAGTAAATAAGAAAAGTGAATAATTTTGATATTGGATGCACACCAATAAGAAATGCGATCGGTTCAAAGGCAAGAATTCTAAGTGGATAATTTCTAATGGGTTAAAAGAGAAGTTAACACTTAGAAGAGAAGTATAGGCAAATTTCCTTCGGAAACGAGGTATGTTGAACGCAGCTGGAAATTTCATTTTGTGGATGTATTCTTAAAGTTTACTTACCGTACCTCGGGCAGCCCGACTCGCCTTGAAACGAGTAGAGAAAAGAAAGTGAAAGACAGTTTTAATAGAAAAATTGATGAGATGTGATGCAGCGAATAAAATGGGGGAAATTCTGCTGAAGATAAAAAAAAAAAAAAAATAGCAAGAAGCAGTCGATGGCCTTAATCGAGATACAGCATTTCCATTGGCGTACTGTGAACTGTTGCTTATTATGGATCTGTGCATAAGCATATTGAAATTGCTTGGTTAAACTCAGTTGTTACCACTTTAAAAAGATAAGTTGGAACAAAAAAGTTTAAAGTAACAGATAATTGGGAAAGTAAACTTCATTATTAAGCTTGAATAAAGAAAGTGAATTGAATTCTTACGAATTATAGGTATTAGGTATGAAAGGTATTGTGAATGACTTGTTTATGAATAATAAGTACGTGTATAATGAAATGCAGCATCATAAGAATTTAAAAGAAAAATCTGAACGCCTCAGACTACGTGAAATTTTACTACACTAACACGGTTTGAAATCTGTTTTTCGTTTAACTTTCTCAAGAAGGGAAGAAGTAACCGTTCCAATATCAAGTAAAAAGGTATATAATTTTTTGTTCGTCTAAAAAAGAAGAATTAATGTTTAATATGAATTGAGTAACATTTATTTAGAAGATAGTCGAGATTAGCGAGCATTTTATACTGGCGAGATTTTGTGTTATGGGAATTTCTATTTAAGTTAGAGAAATAGTTTCTAGTGAGCAATGCCTCCCTAAGAATTACATGTATTGAGAAATAGAAGTATTATGAAAGTAAGTGATAGGTTTTGTTGAATACAGCATCATTGATAAAGAGGCAATTTGCATGTTAAATTATTAGGGTAATACATAGGCGAATTTTGAGAATATTAATTGTGCTGTGTTGTAGTATTGATTTAAGAGAATTGTAATGAATAAAATGAAAGTGATAATATAACAGATTGGAAAATTAAAGGTGAAGAAAGCGAACTGATCATTTATTGTTTAATGGTTCCCTCAGGTAAAAATGTATGTACGAGTATATATCTAAATAACCTCTTTTGCTATTCTATTTTGAGTGTCAATCTCAGTTGCTTATGAGATATACACAGATATGTGTGCGTATATAAAAAAATCCCTCAGATAATGTCTGAAAACAATACTAAGGTACCAGGTGTCTAGATTGATACTAAAGGAAAATGGGTGATAAAAATAAGTATAATAAAGATCTCTTTTCATTTATAGTTCTGCCCCACAAGACTTCACATTCTTAATTTGTGTTTGCAATTTTTCCCCGTATTGTAGTGCGAATTGACCTGATTCTGGTCCAGAGGAAAGATGAACAAATCTTTCTGACTCCTTCCATTTCCGTCTCATCGTTTCTTCTTTCTTGACTCAACATCATAAACTGTCTATTATGATAAATGTGATATGATAGTGTCGAACCCCATCCCCCCCACGCTACATCTAATAAGCCCTATAAGGCTTTATTGGATATTATGTGTGTCCATCTGCATGTAACAACTCCACTCCCAGCGGATAGATTTTCAAGAAGTTTAGAGAGAGAGGTTTGTCAAATGGGAATGAACTACAATAAGCGATACTAATCTACCACTAGTAAAGATCTTTACAGGTGGTAGATTACTGTCGCTCATCACAGTTAATTCCCATAATAAATAACCAACCTAACATCCCTATTCCAACTAATAAGGTTGTGGAGCCATCCCAAATTTCAGTGAGGTTGGGAAAATAGAAATCCAGCAATCATTTCGTAGCTGAAGCACTGGAAATTGTCTATGGCGATGCGCTGATTGAAGGAATGAATAGGAAATATGAGAGGTTTTCAGAAAAGAAAAGTTCACATTTTAATCATTGCCTACATGAAAGTCGTTGCTCTTTGAAGATCTCGAATTTTGTTATCAATTTACTAAATATATAAATAATGAACTATACTTTTTTTTTTATTATATAAATCACACAGCACATACATCAAATACGTGTTGCATTTCATTTTTTATTAAAATCTTTATGGAAATAAGTATTACGTACGAAGTATTAATAATAAATTAGTTGCTTATTTATTTTTCATTTATATTAATCACAGAAAACGAAAATTTTAATTCATTTAAAAAAAATCGAATGCGCCTGAAACGTAACGCACGACAACCAATAACTAGCTTGTTCTCTCTGTATCCGATTTCGTCTTTCCCTAGTTTAAAATGGGTACCATGTAAAAAACGCCTTCGCTTCCAAAAGCGTTTTTTTACATGGTACCCATTTTATAACAGAACCAGTCAATCGTCAAATCAATTCACATATCCTTTTATCCCTGCCTTTATGGTTCCACTTGCTCTCATCCCCTCCTATACATCTGTTCCTCCTACTACAGCATATCCCAGCTTCCTTTTCTCTCGCATATACACACAGTGCATATTTCTTTCACCATGTCCACCCTTTATTTCCATACCTAGGTAGGACTGGAGATAGCCCTGTCAGAATTTGATATTGGAGTGGTTTACCGCCTTGTGGCGAGATCAGCAGCCAGAAAGCCATATTTCAAGGGATCATGGCTTCCTGGTTGCTAAGAGACCAATCATACAACACGTTCACTTAAACATATTTCAATACACAAACCTTGGGATCTGCCTAAGCAAAGGATACAAGGTCTCACGCCAAGTAGATTACAGACGAATGATATAGGCCTACATATATGAATTTTCTCTCTAATAAACTACCTAAGATCGTTAACTCTTTCGGTACAGACGTGTTTAGTCCAAATCTGCTTAATCGCCAAACTTTTTAAAGGAATAAAGATAAATGATTTGAACGTACTGATATTTTCTTCTAACATCTACTTTATCGCTCTGTAGCCAAGTTTTTATTACAACTATTTTCTTAGTGTTCTTCGAGTGACTTGGTTACTCTAACGTAAGTATTGTTCAAATAAACACATTATCTTTCAAATTTGTAATGCCTACCAATAACTGCATATCAATTGTATTACATCTTATTATTTTACGTAATTTATCAACGTTTAGATTAAAAATGATACTATTCTCTTGATCTAAAAATGATATTTTTACTGCTACAGTTGAAAGTAAAAGAAGCTTTACAGTTTTATGTCCACTTATTTCTTAATATCGACTAAATGTCGTCAGCCAATAGGAATTCTAAAAATACCATCCCTTCCTTATATATATATATATATATATATATATATATATATATATATATATATATCCCTTACACGTACCGTTTTCAAGGCCACGCCTTTGAATACGACAGATAAAATAGTTTTTCTAATTTATTTTGTCACTATGGCAACCGAACGTTGTAAATCTTATCAACCATTTGGTGGATCTGCCAGAAAGTAGGGCAGTTATAGAGGGCTGCTAGCTGCTATAAAACTGGGTTAAGAGCGCAATAACGCAAATCGAAGTATTTTGTTAAAAAACCCACAATTTGTGAACATGTTAAGTGCTGTAATTGATCTGTCTGGCGTTGTTTTGTAAATGTTTTTATGTAGCTATGTGCATGTACAGAGGCCGGACCCACTTTTTCCATCAAATACCGAGTACTTTAATTGATCGTAGATCTGTAGCAGCGAACTCGTGAATCTACATTTATTTTTCCGCAATATTTTCTTCCCAATAAGAAAAGGCAATTTGATTAACATGAGATTTAAAACTAAATAATTTAATTAAATCTTAATGATTTTTTTAAATTTCCACCGCCTGATCACTTGAAATTATTTTTTAATCCATTATAAAGCGCAACATAATTTTAGTCCATATATTAACTTCACCTGTCAAAATCGTCAGAGTGAAAGCAATTGAATGCCTCACACTGATCTGCCATGACTGTTATTAGGATAATATTGCAAAAACAGATAAATCCATCCATTTGGGTGCAACGGTACATACAATTTTTACTGATTTAAGAGATGTACAGAATATTAGTTACGGTGGATAAACATTTTTGCGAAATATGAAATATAAATTCTTTGTTCTTAAAAACAATTACATGCTCCATGCTGTTTCAGAGATTTTTTCCAGCTGATCTTTTAATAATCTTGACCTCTGTATCGATGGTGTCATTGCGTTAAATAATTAGAGATAACCACTGCAAATAACAAGCGGAATTTTTGAATAAACCGATTTCTTATTTTGGTATTAGTGGTCTTAATAAAGGAAATATCATTTATCCGCACTGACGTCATTCATGAGATGGAGAGAGACATTTTGAGAAAGTTTGTCTCTTTCCCTCTCTGTTCTAGAAAACATAACACGTGTTTATTTTACGTTAAAGAACAGAGGAAATGAAATAGCCCAAGTTGTTGTCCATTAAAACTCTGAGGTCGACGTATTTAGAACACTGTTAAGAAATAAAAATGTCTAAAGAGTATCAAAAAACAGGTCAACAAGTATTTTTCGTCGGGAAAAAATATACATATCACTAACTCGGCGTATTAAAAAGCTTTTATTATTTATAAATTATACAAAAAAGTGTCTTATAACCTACTATGCATCAAAAATTTATTTTATTACATACGAGTATATGGACTAGACAGACTTTTAAACACTGAATTCAAGTTTGTTTTCGATTTTATTCTATCACATCTAGTTTTAGTGATGAGGCCGATTACATGAACATTTTATTTTCTTATAATCAAGATATAAGCAATAGTTAACCCATTTACAGTGTATATAAAAAATGTCATATTAGGGTCTGCCCATGTTTATTATGTTCATAATGAGTGTGTGCTCTTTGGTCGATTTACTGTTTTTTCTGGACCAAAAACCCAAGTTTCGGGGAGGGGAGGGACCTTGCTACGTAAGCTTGAGACTGACTAACCCAGCGATATAAAAAAAAAAGGGCCATAAAAGTTCCTCTTGTCATTGAATTCGAATATGGGCCTTTTCCACAGGGTGGGGCGATGAAGGTGAGTAGTTATACCACTCACATACCTATTCAGCCAACCTATATCAATATAATTATTACCTATATACATTCATATTTATGTAACATCTGTATTTTATTTATTTATTTTTTTTTTTTTTTCGTAATTTAATCACTGGTTATAAGTTTCAAGTAAGATCCAGTGAATTACTGAAACGCGTTCATCGCATGTCTCAAAAGTGTAAAAATCACCCCAACAAATTCTTTCCTATCTAAATCACAACGGATATTCGGAAAATTTAGCAGTTATACTTTGGTTGACCTCTAGATGACTATAATAAGGCGTGAGCACCACATGTTACTTTTATGGCTTTGTTCGAATGGATTACATGGCCGGTAGAGCAAAAGGAAAAAGTCCATGGCGATTGTTACTTTTGCAGAGTGAATGTAACTGGATTCTTAGTGAAGAATAAGCACAAATTTGTTTATCCGAACCTACATTCAGCGATTAGACCAATCCTCCTCACGACGCTAGCATGCCAATTTTCAGTATCTGTGGAAGCAAGAAGTTCAGCTTTATCTCTAATGAGGTTATTCAACTCATCTTGAGTAAACAACTCCAATATCTCTTCATCGGGTGTGTGTGCGTGCTCAGGATAGGCTGAGGCTGTCAGGTTTCTGCCAATCGCACCTTCGGTTTATCACATAGAGACTATAAATTAAGTAAAAGGTTGGAGAAACGAAAAAAAAAGAAAGAATTACAGTCACTTAGACACGAGGAACGCAGAAATTTATAATTAGGAAAAAAAAGTATTTTTATCAATTAATTTTGTGTAAAAATAATCAAGCCAATCCCGCTTATAGGTAGGTTGGAAAGTGCTTATGTGCCTATTATCTTCGTCATGACTGTCCGTCCATATTGTAACAAATTTACAATATTGACAAACAGCTATACTAAAAATAGGCGCATAGTCAAACAACCCATGCTGCTATTCCAGGACCGTGCAATGGTATTCGGGTGCATGGTTGGTTTTGGAGCCATCCAATTACGTTTGTTATAAATCTATGTTATACCATTTAAGAAACGCTTTAGAGGGCCCTTCTGTGGGGCCAGATGCATCGCATCGAATCTCATCATGAGGAAAGGAGTAATTATGGGTGGGCGCATGGTCCCCCGCATCGGAATTATATACAGACGCCTCACAGCCTTAGTTGTTTGATGCAAAAATAAAGACCCTTTTAACTTTTCTTCTCCATACTAACCAAGTGTCTTTTGGCTATATCTTTAATCAGGGGAGTCGAGAGCAGGCACGGGCCCTACAGAGGCGAGGAATCGAAGTCCGAGCACACACCACAATGCTCAGGAAGCTTATACGCCTGCCTCTGTTCGATGCTCCTGCTCTAAACCCATCTACGAAACTAGCTTATCACTAACTTTAATTGCTGTCAAAAAGTATATAATGCGGGTTGCAAAACGAAGGTCAGAAGATCTGCATTAACCAGCCGATGTCCATTAATGATCCCTATTTTTGGACTCCTGAACAACATATCTCTATATAAATTTCCTAAAAATACAACCAACAGAAACGAAAGTAAAGAAACTGAGAGTCAAGTAATCGAAAGAAAAGTAATTTCATAATTTTTAACGTGCCCATGCGTGGTACTTTTTTATAGGATCTTCCTAAAAGGTAGAATGTGCATGAAAAAACGAAAGTGAATAGTACACCTTATAAAAAAAACATCATGCCGTAATTATTAAGTTATATTTACAGCACGGCATATTAAAGGTTTGCATTTTCAATCTTTCTTTGTCATACACAGAATTATTTTATAGGATTCACTGAATCGTTGTAGGTGCCAGTTGTCTTCTACCAAATTGTTGCCACATACAGTGAAATGTCATGCACCACAAATTGTCTTATATACAGAATTGTCGTGGACTGCTTGCATTCTCATCTAAACTTCTTTCCCGAAATCCTTGGCATGGTGAATGACGAGTAGGGGAAATGGAAAACTGCTAACAATGTTTCTAACACGAACGTATTGGCAGACTAATGCTCGATGTGGTGACATGCCGGACAACTGCACCAGAGGAAATCACCCACACAACATTTTTAAATAGTACGTATCTTTACAGTGTATTGTATTATTTTAACTACGTGTATACAGTGCATCAGGTTTAAACTGTAAAAGTGATAAAAATGTAATTGCAACCAGTCTCGTGTTTTGTAATGAAATCGTCTTAACTTGTATCAATATTATCAGTAGACGTACTGCGAAAGCTACACGTACTAAGAAAAAAGCAGACACATTTGAAATCTTTGATGAGGGAAAAAATTATTTTGTATTCAGTGAAGAATAATAATGGGCAATCAACTGTGGCATGCTGGTCAACTTCTGTTCAGAAGACTTGTTATCCACACCGAAACCATGCAATTTACCAACGTCAGAAGCATGTCTCAAAATTTTCTTCGCAATACCAATCCCCAAGGTAACGTTAAATCTCTTCCCTCTATGTGCTTAAATTTCATCTTTGGAAACAAGAAGTCACAGGGAACGAGATCGAATGGGAGGGGCTCGAAACTATAGGATAGAGCTTTGCTTGCCATGAAACCTGCACTTTCAGCGCTCGTTTTCAATATATTAGCCATTTCCTGCACAGAGGCAACGAGACGGGGAGGGGGCTAGACCTCCCAACTAACTGAAAAACTCGTTCAGTTTAAATCAATATAAGCATAAAGCAGCCATACTGCTTCTTCATTCTTATATCGATTTGTGAAGGTTTTATTCCTTGAGAATTAAAAAGTAATAAAAATGAATTAACGACCGCTGCTGGTTCTTGGTAAAATCTTATAGGGAGAACAATATTTTTATAAATAAACTACTCACGCTCCCGGTGTACAGTTTTAAAATTTGCTATAAAAATTGTTAAAACATTGTTAAACAGATGTTTAGTTACTGAACTGTATTGAGATAGAGTGGATGCTTTTAAATAACAATAAATTTTAACTATAAATTAATAGTTATTAATTTTTTAGGAATTTCTTTTTGATTCACCTTTGGAATTTTAACTGCAGTGATGTCCGTCCGAAATCATATTCACTTTTCAGAGAATATAAGAAAGCATATATGGAAATTTTTCTATAGTTAAGCAAATATCATTGCATAATGTAAAAGCCTAATTTCTGCCATTGACTAAATTATTTTAACATTGAAAGAGATGTGAATGTATTATAGATGCTGAGACAACGAAACCCACAAGGTTTTCATATATACGAGGCAAAGTTCCTTCACCGAAGACTAGTTAGCTGGCTGTAATCCCGAGTGGTGGGGGGGGGGGAGAAATCACAGACTTCTGCAACGGGAATCAAACCTCACGCTTTTTCTAAACGGGTGGCAGTACGAGTATCCACTATCCTGCAAGAGTTACCGCCGTTTTTCTAAATAATCACCAAGGAAGGCTAGGTAGAATCGAAGGAGTAAGAAATAAATGATTATTTTTGGAGTTCCCATCAGGGTACTCATTAAGGTTAGAAAAATCTGTTAGCAGTAATAATACAAACTATCATAATGGAATACACGGAGAGATTGCGCATGCAAACCATCAACGAAAGTTACAGAAGGATTTAACAGCAGCATATGAATGGCGATTTAGTTATCGATTAGAACTAAATATAAAGTTAGCGCACTTCCATTAGTTCTTTACATGGCAAAAATACAAAAGCGAATCATTTTTTTTTTATAAAAGGCATTATATCGCATCTCATATTGTGAAATCCTTTTAATATATGAGATCTGATTATTTTAATCAAACGTACTAACGTAAGTTTATTTCCCTCTAACTTAAGATTCTGCATCCCTAGAATTCTACGAGTAATCGATTAGATTAATTAATTAATACGAGGTTTTGTGTGAAATAATTATATCGTGATCAAGACAACAGCAAAGGGTGACGTAGATACTTGTGTATATCATTTGATAAAAATATCAAATATATATTTCATATCATTTATTAAAAAATATACACAGATATTGCCTGTTTCCGGTGACAGTTGCACAGAACTTTTCTCCTATACACTCGGATTATTCACCCAGCAAAACATACACAGCCTAAAATACTCGCAATATACAGATGTTTCATGGTCATAGTTTCAGAAAACAGTTTAACCCACAAAGTTTGCATTGTTGTCAGAAGCATAATACCAATATAGTGCACTTAAAAACCACTCGTATTAGAGTAAAAACTCTCTGGAGCGCAGAGAAAGATGTGAAGTATGTCATATGAGAACAAACTGCAAAGCCTAAATGAAAAAAGGACTATTCATGTAATCTCCACAGAATGGCGCAGTACACCAAAAAGAAAATGAACATTTTGGCTTTGAAGATCTCTACAAGAGTAAAACCAGTCTTCAAAGATTATATAAGTAAAATAAAAATGAAACTGTTATTCATATAATAGCATGAAAGATAACATAATAGACTATTATAGCATATATATGGTTCGTACAGGTAATGTGTATTTGGATGGATTTTATTTTGTTATTTGGTTTTTTTTTTTTAGGAGCATTAGCAACTAAGGCCATATTTTATTTTGATCTCAATCTTGGAAATCATTGTTTCGATAGACCATAAGAATAACATGTTCGGATGTGAACTGAGTACAGTAAGCACAGCAGATAACCATGCCCTGCCCTGATTACATTAGTTATAAAACGAGTTTGCATTTAAACTGATAGATGATTTTCTGTCTCTTTTGTAAGTAATAACAATTAAAAACTTTAGTGCTACAAATAATATTAATCTCAGTCGGTTGACCAGAAACGACTACCAATTTGAATACTGGTTCGTCTCTCATGTTGAACTTTTTCGGGTAACAAAATTTGTATACTATAGCAGTCTTTTCTTCCAGAATAACACTTCACTTTTACGTTTGTAGTCTGGCAAAATTATTCTAATCCTGTGCTCTGATAATCATAGTTTTTCTGTAACAACAAATCAAAAATATTTAGATCAGTATATCATTCTAAAGGAAAGAAAAGTTCTCTAATGAAAGAACCGTTTTGTTCTATTCTGTCAAATCCACACATTTCCTCAGCAGTTTATATTCTAGAAACTAGTACTGTAATGGTAATGACAGACTGTTATGCAGTGGGGATCATTCATTTCTTCACCTGATAGCATTTCAGACTAAACATATTTAATTTTATTTATTGAACGAACTTTTAGACTGCAGCAATGTTTTCAAATTATAACAAACGCCGTCAGCATATTGACGTTCTATTCGTTCTCTTTTTCTCCTCACTTATCCACTTCCTGTACATCAATAGTAGGATCATGTGATTAGAACATCTACGTTGAATTTTAGACCAATGGCACGGGTGTGGCTGCGTTTTTCAAGGTTGTGAAATGTTTAACGCAAAGGACTAATATTTGTTCCCGCTGAGTGCAATCATAACAACAACAGTCCATTTCTCAGCGTTCTCGTCACTAACAAGCCCAGCTGTGCATGCCTGTAAGTGCGCTGTATATCAATGTACGGTGTCACAATACAGGGTACGTGTGTGTATGTTTATTTTAAAAATCCACAGATGGAAGGGAAAGACAGAGTTGCAGAAAGTATGGATGCAAAAGTCTTGACTGACATAACTATATCAGCTAAAATCGCAAAATTCAGCATGTGGTCAGTTCGTAACACAATAGTCCAAGAACTTTTAACACCATCAGTTCGAATTTTTCTGGACAATTACCGCAGTATTGTTCCTTTAGATAAAATGAATAGCACGTTAAAGAAAAAATACCCAAAGATATTTGCGTGGACTGAATATCAGTGCAGCTCTCCCAATCATATAATTCCGTTCTGAATAGTGCTTCTTCAAAATGCACACTACAAACCATGATGCCTCGCTATAAAATCCTGCCACTCGTAGCTTAATATCCAACAATTCTCTTATCTGCTTCTGCGAAAAGTCTAAATGGTTAACTGTTAACATAAATAAATAAGGGAATGTGAACAAGAAAGGGAGTGAGTTACTGAAAAAGCAAGGTGCGCTTCTATGAAATTAATGCAAGGAGTGTAGCAGTTTGAAATTAAACAGCATTCAAAAGTTTATAATTCAGAACACTGAAAATGTTTTTCGAAAATATGCCATTCAACAATGCCGAAAAATCTGATGAGAGAAATAGGAACAATACATAAATAAATGAATAAAATATACCGCACGCACATACTTAAATATATTACATTATAATGTCCCTAGTATTTCTGTGGTTCTTCTACTACCTTTGTTTTCATTTTAAAACGAAACCTAACCTAAAATAGATAAAATTTACTTACCTGTCTGTAAAATGACGATTATCAAGACCATGCAAATACACGGAGTAGTCAGATGTAAGGAAATCATGATTGTTCGGTTTCGCACGAATACTCCCAGTCTGTAATAGTACCTCTCGGCGCACCTTTCAAATTGTTAATTGTAAAGACAAGAAACCAAAGATTGGCAAGAAAGGATAAACGGGAAACACCCTGTCTGCTATAATTTCAGCAGTAGGCTTACTACATGATGCCACACGCGGAAGAATGAGTTTGACCGTTTGACTGCTGAATGTAAAAGATAGCATCGGAGCGCCGTCAAGCGGCGTATATTTCCAGAAGACGTACTCATTTCCGAGAACCGATACTATCGTGGGTGTAAATTTTGCGTGATGGAAAATGCGTGCGGCCTTCTGTAATAATTCAAACCATTCATTTCTGAAGTTTCTTTCGCTAAACTTTGCTTCGTTTAAGTGACCTTCAATACACAGGCTGCATCGCAACCATCCCATTCGTGTAAACAGCTAGCATTTTTACAAGGGGTGGGGGGGTTAGCCTTCGTCTTCTAATTAAATCACATCCGGAGATATACATATATGAGGTTGTACATATTATGGTATTGCTGCAGTTAAACTAACAGTATAACTCGATGGTAGGCAATAATATGTCACCATGGCGACAGACAAGACGCCAGCAAGGAACGTAAGGCTGAAGAGTGAGAGGAATGAGAATATGCGCATTCGCGAGATCGATTCTGTAGAGAAAGAAGAGTTTGGCGGTTTAGTTCGCTTGTTTCAATGGTAGAGTGACTGCAGCCACCAGGCTAGCTTTCTTGTTACTTATTCCGAAGTGTAACTGAATCTGTTTTGAAAATGCAGGAAACTTTATCAATAACCAGCACACTTCATGAAAACAATTTGCTTATATGGAGTCTTCGATTATTCTCGAACAACCAACGGTGATTCCTAAACAGTGTACCCAATTCAGATCTGAGCTGAAAGACTGGATAACCATTTGCAAAATATCATTTTAGTTTGAAAGTGTATGCCAGTCACACATTTTTATAGCGTGTTGCGCCTCTCGAAGTCTCACACACAAAGCAGTGATAATTCACTTTAATCCTTGAAAGATCGTTATTAGGTCAGCAGCAACGAAGAAAAGACACACACACGTCAGTTGAGTGATTACTTATACAAAACATGTCGTACTATACCTATCTTTAAACCTTTTGACTATTCTGCATTGACCTTTCAGTTTTCTACAAATAACCGGATGATTTATTTTAATGTTGCTTCAAATGAATTCAATCAATCGAATGTTAAAAAAAATCTAAATTTAGTCTCAGTATTCTACAATCGCAAATATACTGAACTGGAAGTCAGAACAATAAAAATTCCAATACAGCGCAAGTCTCTGTTACGTTTATGTGATGAACAAATATATAAGGAAAAGAAAACAGCTGCTCTAGTTATACTATACACCATTCAAGAGATAAATCGTTAAAGAACCCACCAACACTGGTTGAAATGTTGGGTTTTTTTGGTTCGTACTCTGTTGATTTTAGTCTAAGAAATATAAAGAAATGAAAATTCACAGGATAAAAGAAATATTAAAACAGAACTCTTTTCTCAAGTGACAGAGTATATTTTGTGCATTATATGTAACTGTAAAGGCACTGCATCACGAAACTCTCAATTATCCGCTTTGCAGATTAATCTTGCATAATTTAATTTTTTTTCTTTTTTGCATTTAGTCGATAAATTTATTGAATGCAGAGGAAACAACACACTATCTATAAAACTGAACAAAACTTTCATATCTATCTTTCTTGTGTGTGTGTGTGTGTGTGTGTGTGTGTGTGTGTGTGTGTGTGTGTGTGTGTGTGTGTGTGTGTGTGTGTGTGTGTGTGTGTGTGTGTGTGTGTGTGTGTATTCTGGCTAATAATATTCCGATTCTGTTACTTGACTCCTTCGAAGTAACAGAGTCAGAGTATTACGTCTTTTAAGTATCATTAATGAGATTACGCTTCCTGCAACCTCACATTGTTGACAATTGTGATATCTCTCAGATTGATATTTGCTTACACCATTTTAGCGTCAGCATTTCTTCCAAGTCGGCTGTAGCCGAATGATCTGCGTAAAAAGTGCAGATTTACGCATGCAGTAGTTAGAACCCAATGTGACACAATAATATTCTTGCAATCTCTATCCTGTAAACTCCTATTACCTATGTGGCCGATCGCAGAGTATAAGAAGAAAAAAATAATTTATTTGTAATGGAGGGAAATTACATTCTCCCTTAACTTTTTGGAGGCTGCGACGAGTTGACTTCGGCTAAAATCTGTAACTGATCTTTAGAACACCATTTAGTGAAAGTACAGCAGAAAAAGGTATAATTTATGAAAAAAAGAAACACTATAGCATTACAATTCTATCTCTTAAAAATTTAACATTTATTAATGATTATTTATGTTATATTTGGAGTGTCGCTGTTATGTTTTATCGCAACTAAAAAAAAAAAAAAAAAACTTACTCTTGCGAGTTAACAGTAAAATGATTTTGTATTATCCTTGTTTCATGTTTACCAGTGCTCGCTCTCTCTCCCTCTCTCCACTATTAGCCTAAGATAACAGCCGGGAGTTTATTATAATTCAATAATGACCACTCGCATTCTCAGCAATTCTTGCAGTACTTGAAAGCTATACAGAGAAGCTACTTGTACAGGTTACTACTAATAAAGTGACCAACAACTTATAAACATGCAATCGCATACCAGTTATGTCGAGCTTTCAGCTACAGCAACAGTAAGTTTCTCTTGATTATCATAGAAATAACAGTGATTAAATCGATCTCTGTTAATAATTCTTTCATAAATTAAGCCATCCAAATGCACAACTGATTACAGTAAGTACCGTAGCTTCGTTAAGGTGCGTGCAACAAGTTTTGTTCTCTGCGATTTTAAATGTACTTTTATATTTTCCCTAGTTTTACTTGACTTACGTGCTCTCCACTGACTAAGAATGAATCTAGGCCCTTTCTTCAAGATATCTTTACATAAGAGAGCTTTTCATTGATTCTTTACATAAGAGAGCTTTTCATTTAAACACCATTCACTGTTGCTCTGACCAGCGAGCTTTCTTTGTCTCTTTGTTAAGTAGTGTCTACCTCATGACAACGTCATTTTTTTTCTCTTATGCTTCTGAGATACTCTGAAGGTAGTTTTGCTCTGGAACAAAAACAGTCACCTTACTTGGCTTTACTTCCTTCTTGATTATTTTGGACACACACACCTTTTCTGTTAGTTCCTGTCAACAGGAGCAGTCATTTATGATAGTCTGACTGTTATTCATGTTTGTCAGTCGTGTTACAGTCGCATTTGTCAACTCGATTGTTAGTGGCTAATGTCAGCACCTCAATGTACCTCTTCTGATTCCAATGGTCGCCTTGAAAAAATGCATCTAACAAACCTTAGGGGAAAAATCATAAAATCAATAATTCTCTCACCACATATGTTCACGACCAAGAGTTGATTGTTAGCCTTTTGTCGAAAATTGCGCAGCTTATGCAACAAAATTTCTGATCACGAAACCCATATCCTGCAAGATACTTTTTAGCATCACCTATCTGGCCGAGTTTTTGCTCCTCCAGAATGAAGAAAGCCTAACGATTTGTAAGATACGTATCGTACATGATGTTTTTTTTTTTTATTAATTTTATGATGAAAATTGAAGTCATTATTGTTTGATGTGAATAAATTCTGGAAATAAAACTAACTTTGGGAAAAACCGAGTGATCTCGTCGAAAGGCGATTAGCGGGACTTTGTTGATGTAGGGCGCATTCATCTTGATAAGAGTGGCTACAGAGGAAAAGGGGTAACCAATGGATGACAAACTATAGGGGGCTGGACGGCTTACACGGAGTAGAGTGAGCACTGCACTTGAGGGAAAGGAACACTGCTTTAAAAGTGAAGAAAACTCTGTTCATTTAGTCACACCTTATAGAAGTGACCGCCCTTTGAAGGTCGGTCACTTCTATAAGGCGTGACTAAAAGGGGTAAGTGGAAATATATTGCTGGCAGGAATGTATACTCTATACAAAGATCAGTGCTTCTCAACAGCAATTCAGGTGTTGGCCGGGGCTATTCCTTTGGACTTGTTCCTGATATACCGAGGACTATGTTATCGGAATAAGAAGAAGATTGGCGCTACGTTTCATAACATTACAATTGATACTCAGGCAGATATTAAAAGGGAAAAGAAGCGGTTTATAAATGAGATGGGACACTAAAACAGCGGGAAGGGTGACAAATTTATTTCTTGCTGAGGTGACGCTATCGTTTTATCTCCTAGATAAAAGGGTAGCTGAATGGTTTACGCCTGGGTTGGAGTTGCTATACAGGGTGTTTCAGTTAAACGTTTCAGAACTTCTAAGAGGGGTAGGGTACATCCTGACAACTCGAAATCATATAGCAATGTGGGGTCGGAAATGCTTTCCTGAAGCGGTGTTGTACACAGAAGCACCATAAAGAAAAGAGACCGTAAGTGAGAAATCGTTTTAATAATACATGAAAAGAAGCAAAAGGTACATGGATTAAAGTAAGTGTTCGAAGTTTCTTCCACGGGCTACAATGCACGCCTCACATCTCCGACGCATGGACATCCGAACATTCTGGAATACTCCAGGCGAATTTCGAATTTCTTCGGCAGCTACTGCGATTCTTGCAACCAGCTCCTCAGCATTGTCAACAGGGGTGTCATAAACTAGCGATTTCATATGACCCCAGAAATAAAAATCAAGACATGATAGGTCGGGTGACCGAGCAGGCCAACGCACGGGACCACCACGTCAGATCCACTGTTGACCAAATGTGACATCCAGGTAGTTACGAACATCTCCGCTATAATGGGCAGGGGCTCCATCGTGTTGGAACCACATTGTCTGTTGCGTCGATGCAGAAATCTGTTCATCTCTCAAAAGTTGTGGCAATACTTGCTGCAGAAAGATCAAGTAGATAGGTCCGGTTAGACGACACGGTAACAGATAAGGTCCGATGAGGTGATCTCCCATAATACCGGCCCATTCATTGGCCGAAAATCGAATCTGTGCTGCACGACGACTTCTGTGTACAATACCGCTTCAGGAAAGCATTTCCGACCCCACATTGCTATATGATTTCGAGTTGTCAGGATGTACCCTACCCCTCTTAGAAGTTCTGAAACGTTTAACTGAAACACCCTGTATATAATAACAGGTCATGGCTCATTAAATGAGAAATTATTTGTTCTAGGATTAACAAATACTGAATTGTGTTTTTGTGGAGCCAAGGAAAATTGGTTTCACATTTTGTGTGAATGTGATTCCTGGACAGCAGTTTCATTTCTTGATGGAACAAGATAAACTTCAACTGTTACATACCTTTGCTAAAGCTGCATTTGATCTAAGAAAAAGTATGCTTCCACAGTTAAGAACTGGTTTAACTTTGGATAATTAACTGGGATTAACGTGGTGTTTGTAGTTACAGCTGGCGAGATTTTTTTTTTATTATTTATTTTTATTATTATTTTTTTGTCTCATAAACTGAGACCTAAGGCGTCCCATCTACTGGAACTGGCCCACCTTCCCGTGGTGTGGACGAGAATCTAGAAGCAGCCTTCCCGGCGATCGCTGCTTCTAGGTAGCCAAGAGGCCAGCACATCAAAACATATATAAAATACACAAACATCACACTACTCCAAGTCTGGCCTAGTTTATAGAGTTGGTTAAAACCTACAGTAATACCAGGCGGATTTGAACTAACGTTCTAGGAGCCACCCTAACAATAACAAATGTCCTCCGCTATGAACAAAAATGCCGACCAATCAGAATGGGGTCTAGAAAAGTAGAAGGCCAGGATCGAATTAAAATGAGGTAGAAAAATGGAAGGTGATTGGCCAGAGAGAGAGAGAGAGAGAGAGAGAGGATGAGATGGAAATGGAAAAGGGCGCAAAAAAAAGAGAAAGAGAGCTTTTTCTTTTTGTTGGTTGGTGAGAAAGGTTGGTTGAGGTAAGAGGACGAGGGCTTTTTCCTTTTGATGTGGTGGAGAAAATTTGGTGAAAACGAGATGATGAAAGGTCAAAGTATGAAAGTCGGGAGAAGATAGTAGTAATGAAAAAGTGCTTTTTTTTTTTTTTTTTTTTTTGGAGTGTGGCGTAGTGAAGCGTATCTAGTAATAATAGTGGGAAGAGTTCGCAGATAAAGGAATGTTTAAAGAAAGAGAGTGCCGAGACGAGAAACACCAGAAATCTTTCCTATGCAAGGAGAAGAAGCGTATAATAGTAAGAAGAACCTTTGTGATAGCCGCATCAAAAAGAGGGATGTCAAGCAAGAGCCGTGCAGAAGCCATTCAAGGAAGAAGGCAGATCGTAGAAATCCTGTAAGAAAGAACTCCATCTAGAAGAAAGATAAAGAGAAGGGAAAAGGAAATGGTACAAGTAAGTCCTCTGAAAAACTGATAGTTAATCACATAGACATTATGAAGGCATATAGGTTGGCCTGAGTAATTTAATAAAGGATGGGAACAGATTTACTTAAGTAGTGAGAAAGAGTGAGTGAGGGAGAATATTACCTTTCTGTGACATAGAGACATGTATAGAACTATAAATCTGAAGGTATTGTCAGGTATAAGGGAAGCAAGAGTTTAAAGTTGAAAATTCACACTGTATATGTGTACATTGATCTGTGAACCAAAGAAGGTAATGTATCCGGGAAAAATGAGATTATAATGAAATTGTATGTACACATTTATATAGGTAGATATATATATATATATATTGGTATATATTTTTAAGATTAGACTAAGAAACCCTTTCATGGAATTGGTTAAAGGAGTAGAAAACTGTCTGTAGAATTATGTATAACTGTAGAGGAGAGTATATACCAGCCATCCTTGTATTTGTATTGCCCTTATAGTTTGCAGGAAGAAGTGTGTTATTTTATGATTATGATAATTATGTGTTTCTAAATTCCATATGATTAATACTGAATAATAAACTTGTTAATGTCTGATCAATACAGGGAAATACATACAGCTCTACCCTAAACCATTTTAGTATCGTGAACAAGAGGAAGAAAAAAGGGAATAAAAAAAATCCTCATGAACTGGCGTTTTCTGTAAAAGGATAGTAGCGCAGTCAGGTAGCTTGTGGACCTTGATGACCCCAGTGTTGATTCAAAACCTATCAACAACTACCCAATGCAGCTCACTACTGAAATGACTTCACCACCTGGACGGGACCTGTCTGTCCCAGGATTGCACTACTCGAATTTGACCTTCTCGGACTGGACGCTGCCAATGCCACGTGGCGAACCTGAACCCGTACTCCCTTGCACGGCCCTGTTTCTCCCCTGTCCTCCTGGCGGGAAGGAGGTAACAGTCCCCTTGTCTCCTCCCCGCCGCCCCCTTTTTCCTTCTGGTGGGGCATGGGCCTGCCTCACTGACTTTGGGGTCCTCTACTCTATCGACCCTATACATCAGTCTCCCCTCTCCCTCTAGCTTTCCAACTAGCGTTCATCCCATGTCAAAATTATCCTAGTCCTACACCCAAAATTCTTAATTCCATACTGTATAACTTAAAACTCCTTTGGCCTGACCCAACCTCTAGCGCACCTCTTTATTTATGGTCCTAGCCATTGAAATCCCAGGAAATTAGGTAGCAGGACCTGCCAGAGTACTTATTTAAAAATACTGGTGTACCTGGCTTGCGTTGCCCACACTTAGCCCAAACTAAGTGTGGGCAACGTTGGGCCTCAGTAGGGGTCCAGCCGATAAATGGCCAGATGAACAACGGTACACGACACTACATCCAACAATATCCATACACTTTTAAATCTCTGGCCTTTGCAGTGTTCTGTAACACACGGAGATGGAGGAAACCCCTGGTGCCGTTAGACCCTAAACACACTTTACCCAGTTGAGGTTCCAAGCTAAGCTAGGATATTAGAAAGCAAGGAAATTAAAATAAGTATAACAAAGAGAAAGACCCAGTTCCCACAGATTCCAATGAGTGCTAACAACAATTTTTTTTCTCTAATGGTCATAAGGATATGAAGCGTAGTAGCGTGACTTTTAATCAAGAACAAATGTGAAATCATTAAAAATTTTCCTTTCACAATCCGATAATTTTGAAGCAATATCCATTCAGACCAAATTTAAAAATAAACTCTTGACCATTAACTGCTATCTACCTTCCTCCAATATCGAGCCCTGATGTATTTTATGAACTAATGCACTGGATCTACAAATCCTGTTCACTACATCTTAATCACTAGGGACATCAATCGCAGTTCGAGAGATCTAGGTCAATGCTTTCTAAAATGCTAAAAAACGATTGTAGTACATATAATTCCTACTATGTTCCCAAGAGTACCGCAGTCACTTCACTTAATTTATGCCAGTTCAGTCCCCTCATTTGATATTTCCAATGAATCATCATCATCATCATCATCAGCCATTTTCAATCCACTGCAGGATGAAGGCCTCTCCAGCAACTTTCCAGTTCCTTCTGTTTTGAGCACTGGCCATCCATTTACTACTCACAAACTCATGAATTTCATCTATCCATCTCCGCCTTTGTCTTCCAGGTTTTCTTCTAGCTCCTCTTAGGTACCATTCTGTTATTTTCTTAGTCCATCTGTCATCATGTCTTCGAGCTATGTGTCCTGCCCAAGACCATTTTAGTTCTTTAGTTTTGATAAGAATGTCCTTTACTTGAGTTTGCTGCCTATTCCATGTGTTTCTCTTCTTATCTAACAGTCTGATTCCCAATATAATTCGTTCCATTCTTCGCTGTGTAGTTCTTAGCTTCTCTTCCATTCTTTTGGTGAGTGCCCAAGTTTCACTTCCATAAGTCATGGTGGGGAGTATACATTGATTCATTATTTTACGTTTCAGACACACTGGGATATTGCTCTTCAGTATGTGACTATATTTCCTGAATGCTATCCATCCAAAATTTATTCTTCTCTTGACTTCCAGCCATTTATCATTATTACAGCTAATAACGTGTCCCAGATAAGTATATCACTCCACCTTTTCAATTACTGCTCCTTCAATCATCATTTCCCTTTCCGTGGCATACTTGTTCATCATTACTTTTGTTTTAGCCATATTCATCTTTAGTCCAAAATCCTTACTAACTGTGCATAACTGATTAAGATTTTCCTCTAATTCTTTGGGATCGTGGCTTATGACCACAATGTCATCTGCAAATCGTAAATGGTTTAGGTACTCTCCGTTCACATTGACTCCTTTCTGCGACCAGTCTAATCTTCTGAAAGCTTCCTCAAGGGCAGCAGTAAACAGCTTCGGAGATATTGTGTCTCCTTGTCGAACTCCTTTCTCGATTTTAAATTTCCTACTGTCTTTGTCTAGTCTAATAAAGGATGTAGCACTCTCATATATTTTCTTCAAAATCATAATATATGGAGTATTTATGCCTTGTCTTTCCAGTGCCCGAAACATTGCCTTATGCTGTATGGAGTCAAATGCCTTTTCATAATCCACAAATGCCAGGCATAATGGTGTTTTATATTCATTTGCTTTCTCCATTAGCTGTGATATTACGTGAAGGTGATCCATAGTTGAGAATCCTGTCCTAAAGCCAGCTTGCTCTTTCGGTTGATTCTCATCAAGTATTCTTTCTAATCTGTTAGTAATAACCCTTGTGAACAACTTGTAGATATGGGGTAACAAGCTAATTGGTCTATAATTTCCAATTTCTGATTTATCTCCTTTCTTATGCAGCAAAACTATGATTGCATTATTCCACTGCTTAGGCATCCCACCTTTTCTAATGCGCTTTGTGAAGAGCCTTGCCAGTTTTTGTGTTATGTCTCTTCCTCCCAATTTTAACAACTGTACAGTAACTTCATCTTCCCCCGGGGCTTTCCGATTCTTCATTTTCTTCAATGCATGTTCTACCTCATCAGGAAGAATATCGGGTATGTCGTATGTGTTGCTACTTTGCAATCCATCTTCCCCACTGCTGGTATCATTCCCTCGCTCCTTGTATGATTCTCTATAGTAGTCTTCTGCTATTTGAATTATGCCTTCTCTGCTGTTTATAAGTACACCATCGCTATTCTTCAGTTTCAGTATCATTTGTCTTTCTGTATTACTGCCCATGGCTGCTGATTTAAATCCTTTGTTTTCCCTTAATGCTTGTTCTACTTTTCTTGTGTTAAATCTTCTTATGTCCTCTCTGAGTCTCTTTCTAATGGCTTTGCATAACTCAGTATACTCAATTTTCTCCCTGTCAGTGTTTTTCTTGCTCTTCATTTGTCGTCTTCGGTTCATCATGACAAGTGTTTCTTGACTAATTTTTTCTTCTTTGGATTTCTGTTTCCCTATAGGTTTCTTGGGCTTGATCACTTTCAGAAAGTTGTGATATTCCTCGTCGATATCTTGGTCCTGAGCAGTCTGCAGAAGCTCAAACTTGTTCTTAAGTTCCAGTACATACTGCTTTTTCTCCTCCTCTGTTATTTCAAAGACCTTTGTATTATTTACTCGAGTCAGTTTTTTCCTTTCCTTTCCTACATCAAGTGTACATCTTACCATTTTGTGATCACTTCCAACATTTACCTTATTCAGGACAGTAACATCATTCACAATATATCTTCTGTTAGTGAGGATGAAGTCGATTTCATTAGTAGTTAATCCATTTGGACTCTTCCATGTCCACTTTCTGTTCACCCTTTTCTTGAAAAAAGTGTTCATTACTGACATTCCTTGAGATTCTGCAAATTCCACAAGTCTTTCACCTCTTTTATTTCTTTCACCAATTCCAAAATTTCCTATAGTTCCTCTTTCTGCGCTGTTTTGCCTTTTTCCAACCTTAGCATTGAAGTCCCCCATAATAATAGTGTAGTGAGTTTTCTGCTCTTCTAGAAGACTCAATTTCAGTGTACATTTCTTCAACCTCTTCATCATCATGGCTCGATGTTGGTGCATAAATCATTATAATCTTTAGCTTGTACCTATTAGAAATCTTGAGTATTAGTCTTGACACTCTTGGTGATGTACTTTTCAATTCCAAAATTGTTGTTTTTAAAATCTTTATGGACCAGAAACCCAACTCCACCTTCACTCCTTTCACTGTTTCCATTAGTGTTTCACTGTTTCCATTCATTCCAATGAATATGAACTCAAAAAAATTCTGTTTTCTCCATCAACTTCCAATATCGACTTCTCAACACGGAAGAAAGTAATCTCTCAAATATTTCCTAACCCGTTGGTCTATGCCTTTCAATTAACGCGTTATCCCCCTCCCACCGAAAGCCTAGCGGCAGTATCCATTTCCTTCCTATTCAGCTGTTATTGCTCAAAATGTAGCTTCGAAATGCCAAAACGTTTTCGCACGCATGTTTCGATCAGAACGTGTAAGTAATTATTTAAATTAAAGAAAGAAGATTCAGAAGGTGGAAGTGTCCATAATTAACGCTGGATCATGGTAAGTACACAATCCTTTGCAGACAATTCAGTGCTCAGATAAAGGCAGCTCGATTCCAGAGTACACACAAATAGGAAGATATAAAACCTTCTACGCATAGGAGTACACTGGGATTAGAAACCTGGTCGACATTTGTTCTTTTACATACTTAAAACATCACTCTCAAAATTAAATTGGAAAGAATATACATCAGCTCAGCCACATTTAAATACACTACATAATCCTATAAAGAGATGACAACGCGTTATTTGTAAAATCTATAACGATAATAATAATCCTTATTTCATTAATAATGTGATTTTTTTTGAGAAATGTGCAAACAATGCAAGAATAGATTATTATATTAAATTTTATTTTAGATAAAAGAATAGTCATCATACTTGTACCCCTCGCGGTTACACAGTCGACATAATCACCGTTCTGCCCCCACGCACATTGGGCGAAAATGCCTAGGCTTGAATTCCGTCAATAAGCCGAGGAACTTTTATTGGCTTTTTCACAATGTGGCTCAGTTAGTCAATCTGAGGCGAGTTGTGCATAGTTTCCCCCCCCCCCCCCGGGTCAGCAAGCAGGCAAATCGCCTCACAGCCTTGGTTGCTTTGGCGCTTCATGCATATTTGAACAGTCAGCCACAGTATTATGTTTTAATGCTAGAGAACAGCAACTACAAAATATTCATAACGCTGCACTTTATTATTAATTTTTTCCAAGTACTGGAGAGCACTATGATGAAATTAGAATACACATACCTATTGACGTGACTTGAATGTAATTCTCTGGTTTCATAATCGTGTTAAAGGAACAATTAATTAATCCCTCTATTTACTGAGAAGAAAATTTTCTCATATTGATAAGTGTTCAACAATATGGACTCGCTTGGCGAAATATAAGAAAACTTGCGTGGGCGCAAACGTACAGTTTGATAAATAGGTGTGCCGGCAGCTGTAGACAGTGCTATAACGAATGCCAGGATCCTCACAGTCCACAGCTGAGATGACTACTACTCATTTTGACCTTTTTCTTATTGGAATTTCGGAGTTCATATGCTGCTTTTTTCTTCATATCTTTTTTTTAGTTCACTTTCTTTATTGTGGCTCCTTTGTCATGCAGTTATGGTATATTAAATTACAGGATATCACTTATATTAGAAAAGCCCATTTCCACAATGAAGTACATCAGTTTACGATTAACAACTTTGATGGCATTTTTCATCCAAGTAAACCGAATAAAAGTTTACGAAAGCAAACTATAGTCGGTTTGCCCCATGTTATTCCATCTAGACTAATGTTGTACAATCTTTTCGACTCTGATATCTCATTTCTATTTCGAAAGGAGCTGCAAGAACCATGGTATTAGGTGGGTGTGCCAGAGTCTATTGAATTTAACAATTTTCTGATTTCTGTGAGTGACAACAAAAAATTTCGGAGCAACACAGAATCCGCGGGTGAAATTTTGAACACTGATATTGAAAACCGAAAGTCCAGTCGCTAAACTGGCTCTATACGACAGTGATGTGCTATAATTTAACTTGCTCACTCCAACTTCAACTCATCCTTTCTTCGCGATTCTGCTTTCTAAAATTATTTTTGATGCTTGCTTGATTGATAATATTGGCAAATATATATATATATATATAAAATCCCCGGAGCAAAAGTTGCAGATTCTCAAGGAAACCGATCGCTTATTTCAAGAATATCAAAATTATGTCTTCACGTCTCGATTGAAAGATACACTAACATTTTAGTAACTTAACGAACGACCAATTTTAATATCATACAATAATACATATGTTATCATAAAAATAAGTTTAATTTTAAAATACTTTAATCAACATATAATATACAACATACATTCCATTTCCCTACAATTTTTTTACTAATCAGATATTTTTTCTTATAGTCCATTTTGTTTTCCCTCCTAAGAAACCAGCAGTAATCTACCATTATGGAGTATCCGGACGACCTTGGTACTGCCCTTCCATAGTGCACATGTCATGATGAATGGATTTCCCTTGCTCATCACTTACATCTCCCATATGTCGAGTGGAAAAATTGGGATGGGAATGAGGAAAATGAATTTTCAAAGATGTTCGGAAGCCGATATCATTATAAAATTGCAGTAAAGTTCATGCCAGAGATTCATCATTATCTTTTTCCTCCTTCCAAGAAATCCATGCGCAACTGCTTTAAACAACCGCCAAACTGCTAGTTCAGTATCCCTAGCTTTGTTTCAAATACATCATCTTTGAGGGGTTTCTTTATTTGAGGCCTAACGATTTCTTTCAGTTATGCAGGGAAACACTTCAAGGTAGCAAAATCTACTTCCTTCTTTCTCCAGAGCCTCAAACGTTTTCATTAATCCAAGCATTATATGCAAAGGTAGAATAAGAATTTTTTTTGTTCAAATAGTGGAACATATTTTATATTGCTCTTGCCTGGCAAATAGTCCTATCTCTGCACAGCATAACTTTTTCTGTTGTGCGACTGTCCCACAAACATAAACAATAGTATTTTGTGAGAAACATCCCTGTAGACCAGTGAATAATTCAAAAGATCACATAGACAAATCAGTGAAGTCATGGTACTTTATTGCACTCAGGATCTTGGATATACTTTCATATTTATCCAAACTTGTGTGTTGTTCCAGTGGCTCTCTACGCGTCGGAAATCTGGTCCTCCAACCTACCTGCAGCAGTTCTTGGGGCTTGAGTATTGGCTGCTGCCATCCATCAATAGGTCTTCATGCCATCCCCTTACTATCTCTAGGGCTATACTGCAGCCACTGCATGGAATGACTATTTGGAAACAAATAATCACTACTCCCAATATAATGACCCTCCCCAAGCTTGTTTCAGGTAGACTTGATGCTCCCATCATTCTACCCAAAGATAACAGAAGAGCAACTAATCATCAAACATCTAGGATCCGACCTGCCCTCAACCAAATCAGCTCGCTCAGTCATATGTTTCCAGCAAACACGATTGGTCTCCTGACAACCTAAATATTAACCTTGAGGCAATTTGCGTCGACAAGACATACAGATCAAAAGCCTTGGCGGATACCTACGCAATGCTGCAATTTTAGTTGTTTCAAGTCTCCTCAGCTCTCCGTAGGCTTCTGTGTCTGTGGACAAACTGCACTCCTCTCCTGTTGCAGCCAGCCTTCTACAACGTGCCTGCTCTCCCGCACCGTGCTTCGAGGGCTGCTGAATTTATTTTGAAAATTTATCCTGAATATTGTCTTAGCCTGCTGTAATAAATTTGAGCTGTATACTTTATATTAATGTATATGTTGCTATGTTTATCCTCCTAGAAAATGTTTGTTGTGTAGAGGTAGACGTAATCCTTTTCCTTTACTTGAATTAAAAAAAAAAAATATATATATATATATATACATATATATATATATATATGTTCTTTCTAGCCAACGTCATGAATTACAGGAACTGATCGGAATGCATTTCCACTGTACAGCAAACCTGTTCTTTTAAATTTAATTTTGAGATACCAATAAATATATGCCATTCATTAGGACTATGTTTATTTCCAGTTTGTTCGGAAGAGAACTATCTTTACAGAAACATATTCCGTGACGAAATATTTTGAAAACACTTTAATGTTTTCGATATACTGTAATTTTAGCTCTTGCTTCAAGTAACTGCCAGTGTTGTGACCTAGAACCAAGGGGGTTCTGATTGCTCATCACGAACTAAATAATTCAACTCTTCTTGCTTAATAGTAATAGACATGCAGTGCAAGGAAGCAGCAGACTTTTGCTGCACTGGCCGAAAAAAAAGAGTAGATAAGAAAATAAATTATTTGCTTCCTTCCCTTCCTCACATACTATCCAGTTGATGTTTGAATTAGTGTGGAGCGTTATAATTTTCTGATTGGTAGTACAAATCTGTTGAAGTAGGAGATCCAACAAAGTCTGCAACACAAGAATCGTCACTGTATTCATTACTGCTTCCTTTATCCCATGATTTTGGGGAATGTGGTATCGGTAGGTCTTATTATGTATTACAGATGATATGTTAGGATATTTTATGCTGTGTTTGCTTCTACTGGACATTCCTGATATTTTAATCATGAAGAAATAGCAATCGTCAGTATGGTTTGCGCGGTACTTGCCACATCATAGGAACAGCAAAAGACAAACTTTACATTTTTCAACGTTAGCCACATCTGCATATTTGCGATGCATATAATACAGCACATATGTGGAGCCCAAGTTGACAATACAATCCTATGCAAAACATTACTTGTCGCATTGGGAGAGCCAGTCCATTTAGCAAAATTGCAGTCAAAGGTCGTAAGAGAATAGGGGTTGAACCCTATTGTCAATCAATTCGTCCCTAGAGAGAAATGCAAGGCTCAAGGGGTAGAATTTTTTCAGCGTGGTCTGTGCTTGTTAACAGGAGAGACTACTTCTACAGGTATGGGATACACTTAAATAGAAAGCGTGCAAGAATATTTGCTGATGCTATCGAGGCAGTATTAGGTGGGTCGGAAAACTGCAAACTTAGGGGAGTCGCAGGCAGAGGTGAAGGTGATTCTTGCACAACTTCTATTTTAATAAGTAGCGACCTGGAGCGAGGGGTGCTGGGAGTTTCAGGGACTCATGGCAGTCATCGTGAAACAGGTGGGTATATGGGATGTGTTGGGGTAACTAATAATTAAGATCGGTACATGTATACCAATGCTAGAAGTATAGTAAATAAATTTGATGAATTTGAAGTGTTGGTCAAGACATCAAAGGCGGATATTGTTGGGATAGCAAAGACGTGGTGTCACACAGAACTGGAATTTGGGGAGTACAATGTGTACAGAAAGGATAAACAGGATAGCAAGGGAGGAAGTGTTATGCTGTTAATTAAGAAAAACATAAAATCAAAATAAGTGCATCCAGTTGATATAGATGAACAACGCATTGTTGAGTCAGTTTTGTGTGACATAAGCACTGCGAAAGCAAAAATAAGAGTAGGAGTGTGTTATAGGCCTAATGACTCGAATGAGTACAATGAACAATTGTACAGAGAAATAGAATGGGCTAGTACATCAGAATGTCTTATAATGGGGGATTTTAACTTCCCAGATATTGACTGGAACTTGTGGATTTATTAGATGATAGTTTTCTGCAGCAGCAGCATGTTCGAGAGGCAACCAGAGAGGAGAATACTCTTGATCTGGTTATCAGCAGTGATCATTCGTGTATTAAGAATTGGCAGATAAAGGAACCACTAGGTGGCAGTGATCACAGTGTACTGATGTGGGATTTACTTAAAGATATAATTACCATCAGAGGTAAAGGAAAGGGTTTTTGCTTCCGTATAGGTGAGTACAGCGGTCTCAGACAGTTTTTAAATTCTGTACAGTGGGATCAACTGACGATGTTACCAACAGTAAATTCTAAGTGGGAAGCATTCAAGGAATTAATCGTGGATGCTACTAAAAGTTTCATACCTATTAAGAAATATTGTTCACGGTTTAGGCCTAAATGGTTATCAAATGAACTAATGAGACTCGTGACAGAGAAGAAAAATGCATGGGATGGATATATAAAATATCAAGCTAGTTTGTAATCAAGTCATAAAGGAGGTTAGGCAGATTACGAGAAATCCTTGGCAAAAGATGTTAAGAAAAGCAGCAAGGATTTCTTTACTTATATAAACTCTAAAAGAAGGGGATGAACCTGATTGGTCCACTTGATATCGATGGTTCCACTGTTGATGATCCTGTTCAGATAGCAAAGAAACTGAATGATATTTTGCATCTACATTCACACATGAGGAGTTATTAAGATTTAAAATGCCAGAAGGTCATCAAATTGTAGCAGGGTGCTTAATAAGTTTGTAATAACTGAGAGCAAAGTGGAGGAGAAATTGTTGAAGTTAAACATAAGAAAGGCATCTAGGGTGGATGGGATCTATCCAGTTATATTAAAGGAGGCGGCAAAGCAACTAAGCAAACCCTTAGCTATAATTATGAGAGCATCGTTGGACTCAGGGGTGGACCCCACGGACTGGAGATGTGCAAATGTATCCCCAATTCACAAAGAGGGATCGAAGGGTGACACGAGTAATTACAGACCAGTTAGTTTAACTTCTGTTCCGGGTAAAATAATGGAGTCGCTGGTTAAAGATGCATTGCAGGATCATCTAGACAAGACTGCAGCAATAATTCAGACACAGCATGGATTTGTTAAGGGAAAGTCTTGTATGACAATTTTGATAGGATATTATGATGTGGTTACAAAGGAACTGAATGCAAAAAATAATTTTGATATCAAATATTTCGATTTCAGGAGAGCTTTTGACACTGTTGCGCATGAAAGACTATTGTACAAATTGGAGCAGAATGGTATTAAGGGTAAGTTGCTACAATGGATAAAAGGATGGTTGAGTGGGAGAAGACAGGGGATGGTAATTAATAGGTGCTGCTTTTCGTGGAATAATGTTATTAGTGGAGTCCCACAAGGTTCGGTGTTGGGTCCTCTGTTGTTTTGTATATTTATCAATGATATTGATGAAGGTATATCAGGCTTAGTGTCGAAGTTTGCAGATGATACAAAGGTTGGTAGGGTTGTTAATGACAGTAATGGCAGTGTGCTACTGCAACAGGATCTAGATAATTTGGGCAGATGGGCTAAGAAGTGGCAACTGAAGTTTAACATTGAAAAATGTAAAGTACTACATATGGGAAACAGCAACCCCAGAGAAACGTACCAACTGTGTGGTACTACACTTAAGGTGGTAGAAAATGAAAAAGACCTGGGAATAATTCTGCAGTCAGATATGAAGTTTTCTGAACAATGCAGACAGGCTCCCAGGGCAGGTCATGGGGTTTTGTCAATGATATATAGGAATTTTGCTAGCAGGGAAAAGGAGGTGATTGTCCCTCTGTATAAGGTAATGGTCAGGTCAGGCCACGCCTTGAGTACTGCGTACAGGTCTGGAGGCCTCATTTTAGGAAGGATGTCGATTTGCTTGAGCGTGTACAGAGAAGGGCAACAAGATTGGTGAGGGGAATGAAGGGATCCTCTTACCAAGAGAGGCTTAAGTTCTGCAAATTGCAGTGGCTGGAGACTAGGCACCTGCGCGGTGATCTGATTGAGGTGTATAAGGCCTTGAATGGGTTGAGCACGCTGAATTCTGGTTGGATCCTTCCACTTGTTCAGATTACGAACCTAATGGGGCATAAATTCAAATTAAGAAAAGACAGATGTAGAATAGATGTGCGGAAATTTGCCTTTATTCAGCGGGTGGTTAATTGCTGGAACAAATTTCCATCTGTCGTTGTGGAAGTTGATAGGTTGAATAAATTTAAGGAGGAACTGGTGTGATTTTTTTTTTTTTTTTGGCTGATGCTGCATAAGCTCATACACTTGCTTTCTTGCATCACATTCCACTACTACTACCCTTTTATCAAGGCTAGCTGTGTTTCTAACAGTATAACTTACTACAGGATATATTACTGTTTCCTTACAGAAACACATGCGGTTTTACTCATGCAGAATTGAAGAGAGTACTGAAATGCATACATTGCGGGGGGTGATGGTTTTAAAATAATATCATAGTCCTAAATTTAGTCTGGTCCTATCAAAAATTGGAGACCCATTTGTAAATGTTTATTACATTTTAAATTATTTGTCTGTAAAGCAGAATTTTTCCCCGTATTTTAATGTAGATGCAGCATTATTCTTGTGTGTGCAAATTATTAATTCGTTCAAACAGGAAGAAAAATTCGGATAGAAGGGGTTCGCTATACTTACTATCTCTAAATTGGTTAGAAATTAGAAAGAATACTCTCTCTCAAGGAATTGAACTGGTTTGTGTCCTAAGGTTATGAAACATTTTCTGTATTTTCATTTCTGCTTATTTAGCTGCACTATTAAAAGAACACGTTGATTCTTCTGAAGGTGCACTATTAACACAGTTATTATTGTTCAGAGAGATTCTAAACTCCATTGTACACATCAAGGTATTCACATTTTCTAATATTTTATGGGCATTTGTTCACTAAAACCTTTGCTCATTATTGAATTCTCGCCAGTGTTAACCATTTTCTCGATTTGAGGTTTCACAAGTGAGCAGTGGTGGAAGCAAAATCAGTAATAATTACAGATTATCTTTCCTGTTGAATAAAAATCCTAAGAACAATCATTATGTTAAGTACAATACATGAGTTCAGTAACTCATTCATTATTACGAAGCACTGAGAAATGAACTTCATATTATGGGATAGATTCTGGGGTCTTATTTTAGTCTTAGACATAAATTCTGACCTTTAGAATCTAGCTGTGAATGATGTTCCCATAATATGTAGAGGAGGAAGAAATTTTCTTCCTGGTTTTCTCGCAGAACAACATGCTTGATCAGAAAAAGAAAAAAATATTTTAAATACGCTGCGAGTTCCGATGGTTTATAACCAATCTTCAGTTTACAAAGACTAATAAACTATATATCAGATAGATTAGTTATGCGATAGATTCCCTTTAAATTCATTCGTTATGCAAAATCTGGTTCAATTATTAATATAAACTGTGTGCAGTTTAGTGCTGGTATTTTCACCCGATCCAAGGAGTTTAAATAAATTACAATAAATATCACTTTTTTCACACTGCTAAATAGACTAATATTCCTTGTTTCCTTTCATCTCTACCTCTGATAAAGAACTTTATATTTACTTTATTCTTAGCTAAGGTCAATCGCTTATTTCACCGTTATCTTAGATGATTTATTATTTTTACACACGTTTCTCACACAAAGACCCTAAATAAAGGTGAGAGCGCTAGGAATTACATAAAATACAAAACAGTACTAATCAATATAGAACTAGAATTAAAATATATGCAAAATTTACATTAAGAAAACAGAGTAAGGAGCAAATATTCTTATAGATGGAGGGATTAAGAGTGAAATCAATATTGCAATAATTCATTACCTGAAGGAAACGAAACAGACTACCAAATAAGTGTTGAGTACGGGGAACAGGCAGTGAGAAATTAATTTTATAACGAGAATTCAAACGGGGCATAGCGAAAGGTATTTGTCCAAGAAGAGATGGAGAATCGATAACAGAGTTTATGATATTGTAAACAAAAAGAAACCCGTGGCGTTGTCGTCTAGAGTGAAGAGGAATGATTCTGAAGCGACCACAAAGAGCTCCATAATTTCGACGGTGAGAGGCAACGTGATTTCGATAGCATAAGAATTTAATGAATTTAATTTGAATTCTCTCAAGTCTGTGAGAAAGATATTCCTGTTGTGGGGACCAGATAATATCACAATAATCAAAAATGGGAAGTATAAGCTGCTTGTAGAGAAGATTTATAACTTTTTCACTCTTAAAAGCAGAGGAAGAACGCCTTGATTAATCCAAGAAGTTTAGAAGTGTGAGATATTACATGATCAACGTGGGAAGAGGGATGAAGGTCAGATCGAAATAGGACACCTAAATCCTTGAACGAATCAGTACTTGCAATTAAAGAGTTTCCAATAAAATAATCAGTATGGATGGATGGTCTAACTACACGATTCGAGCGAAAGTGACATAATTTACATTTTAACGAGTTTAGAAACAAGTTATTTTTATTGAGCCAGAGTGAGAAGGAATCAAGACAAGACTGGAGTTCATCTCTGTCAGTTGAAGAACGAATAACTTTGTAAAGTTTAATATCATTTGCATAGAGTTGCCACTCAACATTAATAGACTGAAATAAGGTTGACAAATCATTAGTATAAACAATAAAGAAGAGCGGACCCAATGGTGAGCCTTGAGGAACACCTTGCGAAACAGTAAACGGAGTCGATGAAGTACCATCGATTATTACAGATAGTTTACGATTTCTAAGCAGTGAATCAAGCAAATATAGTAATGAAGTACCATCGATTATTACAGATAGTTTACGATTTCTAAGCAGTGAATCAAGCAAATATAGTAAAGGGGATCGTAGACCATATGATGACAGCTTGAACAGCATAAGATCGATGTGGACAGAGTCAAATCCATGTGAAATATTAAGGAAAAAGCGAATCAATTTGATATCCTTTATCCAAGTTAGTTTGTAGAAAATGAGAAAACAAGGCGATTTAGAAACAATTCATGTTTCCTATTTAACAGTGAACAAAGAACTTATAAATTAAATGTATGAGTTTTTTTAATTTAATTATTTATTAAATTTTATCTAGTTAGGCTTAACAGTTTTTAAAATTTTGTACTTGTTATTTATTATTTTACACATCTAAACCGTTGGAAAATTTTGTATATATATTTTTTATCGAAATAGCTTTCTTAATTTTTAAGAAATATCGTGCATATTACAGTACCAGATATACCACTTCTGCCAGTATTGAAATCAGTGTCTCTGTCAACAAAATGGAATTTATGAAACTTAAAAACCATGTATATGAGCAAAACAGTCTTCGCAAATTTGAATCTTTTATAAAGATTTCAATAATAAAATTTTAAATTATTTCCTTAACTTTCTAGCTACTCTTTGAGAGGGTAGCTAGAAAGTTATGAAACGCAAATTGATTCAGGTAACCTTTAGTTTTTATAAGATGGTACTTTTAAGGAATGATTTTATGGTGGTTTGGTTTAATAAGGCTGTACATTCCATGAAGCAGGGAAAGTAAAAAAAATTAATTAAAAAAGTGCAATAAACAGACATCAAAGAATATGTGATAATTAAATGAGTAAAAGCTAAAGTACGTTTCAAGAGCTTCAGAATTATAGCATGTAAAATCGCGCGGACAGATTATGACACTGTACTTTGCAGTTCCGATGTCTCAGCACAATTACAGCAGCTGTTATTATGTCCGCTCTACTTGGGTAATGTAGCAAGTGAGGTCGGAGATGAAAGCAGCTCTAATGGAAAATGTTATATAAAGAAATTACACCACCAAACAGATGTGAATAGTGTCTCTTCACCTTGTGAACCTTTTCTAAAAATTAAAGAACACTTGGAGTGTTTCTTCTCCATTACAGTAATTTATATATGACAAAATGCACGTTGCAGTGTCATTGACCAGGCTTTACCTTTCTCGTTGCAATGTTGCGTTTTGATGCACTCCTATCCTAAAAGCGAATCATTATTTTTCTACTGCAGTGTCTTCTTGTCCACTACAATTCGTAAATTATCGATTGGTAATCCTGTTTATATCTTAGAGAGACAAATATTGTAAGGACCAAAGGTTGAACTTGAATGAAAATAACTTTACTAAGATTATCAATACAATTACGGTTTTCGAAACATTACAGAACTCTTTCATAATCGACTGCTCTCACGAATGACGCATATGTATACTTTACTGCATACTAATCTTGAACTGTATTAATTAATATAAAAATATTTAAAATAATATCATATGATTTTGAAACTAATCTTAACAAGCTTGCTAGATGAGGGGCTTGTTATTTTACAAAGGGGGAATAAAGAATAGGACTCCCATCAAGGACGTTTTCTTTATACATATAGATGCTCATCGTGACTGATATGTAAAATCTTTCCATGGGTAACGCAGTATTTGTCAACGTGTAGCAACTCTTCACGTGATTCTCGTATTTTTATTTCCCCTAGGTGTTGCTGAAATGACACCAGGAATATTTTATGCATTCAAATAATTTCAAGAACGATAGTCAATCCTAGTCCCTCTTGTGATAACTTTTGCATACAGGAAAGGTCAGGCGACTAAAATCTTCCAAAACATTCCTAAATTATTTTGGCAAAATAATTTAGATCGAAAAAACAGTGGCCATGTGAACTGTTCTTGAAGGGAACACTGTTTCACTCTGCAAGCACTTCAAGGAATACTAACAGTGGTGGAAGCAGTAATGCCATGATGAAACAGAAAGGTGAAAACAGAATGGAAGTTTAAGAAAAAAAAAACAAAGAAAAAAAAAAACAAATTAGATATTTATAAATTGTGTTACATTTCGATTATTAAATAATATACTTAAAATCTTCTATACTAAACTAAGTGTTTACTAAACCCTTACCACGTGTCGTGTTGCAGCTATGAGGTGAGATTTGTGTAGCTGTATTTTTTTTTTTTTTTTTTTTTTTGTTGAAGTGGGGGGGAAGCATAAACAGGTGCACAGGTAAAATGGATTAATTTATTGACATAACGGGTTAGAGTATTCTAGAAAAAAGTCCTGAATTTTTTCAAAAGCTTAATATTATAAAGTTATCGCAATATTTATGTAGGTGGAGATAAAGTGGAGGAGTTATGTAATTGGACCTAAAGACCAACAAAACACACTGAAATTTTTGTCGATTCCACTTTTTCTTCTTGGGTAATGCTTGAGCACGCATACTATTATGGAATTCTGTAGAAGAAACCGGGGAAAGGACTTTCCAATAGGAACTGATCGTAAAACCTTCCCAGAGACTAATCAGAATATAATTCCAGTCATCCAAAATATACTTCCATTTGGGTACAGAGATAATCGAAATTTTACGAAATAAATAAATAAATAAAACTCAAAAAGCAGATTTTGTACTGTCTGAGCTTAATGAAATATCGGGTTGCCGCGACAGATTTTTCCCAAAGTATGAAATCAAAAATTTCATGAACATCCGTTCTCTGGGAGTTAAGTTGTTGCGTGCAGACAGATGGATGGGCAGAAATTAAGATAATAGGAGCTTTAAAGCGTTTACGAACGCGCCTAAACAGCAATTGAAATGCTTCTGCTGGTACAACGCCTGAATCACAAACTGGACCGGTTCTGTAAATAATCTTAAGCTTCTTAACTGCTGAACAAACATCCATAATGTTTCTACAATAGCAATATCAGTATATTGCTGCGTTTATCATTCTGCTCATGATTCAGAATGTAATGTGAAGAAGTAAAGAATTGGTAAAGAGATCAAATAACGCATGTTTGGGAAATTGTAGTTTCTTAAAGAGCTAAAATACTGCTTTTTCGTGTATATTTTAATTAATTTTATTAACTTGATCTCTATTACACTGGTCAACACGTAAAATGTACCGAAAACGAAAGCTTAACTAATTTTATGCTGCTGAACAAGAAAAACACATTACAATTTGTCAACTGGCTCTTGTTTTCGAATTACAGTTGGGGTGTCATATTAGCGATTTACTCTACACTATCAACAACGGCTCTCGGCAAAACGCATGGCGACACCGAAGTTCCAGTATCACCATCTCTTATCACGTGATAAGTTTCTGTCGCCTCAGATGCGTTTCCAACTCTTGCAGTAATCCTCGAATACAGCTAGGTACTGGGTGATTCTCAGTTAACTGTTCTCTGAGAGATTCCTACTTTTTTGCGCAATATTTGCATCGTGCAAGATTAATATGGCCGTAATTGTGACAATAGTCCGGATGACTTCTGTTATGTATGTGGAGAAGTCACGTTAGCTTCAAAAAAGCCTCCCTTAACTCGAGCCATGAAAAAGGCCTACTTCTTGTACTTTGGGTGTAAAATAGGAGACCAGGACAAGAATGGGCTCCACACATATGCAGCACTACCATCAAAACTCAATGCGTGAGTGACTAGAAAGGGACGTTTTATGCCTTTCGCAGTGCCCATGATACGGCGGAAGCCAATAAATCACGTCACAGACTGTTACTTTTGTACGGTGCCTCCTATTAGATAAGGGATGACAATGAAGAAAAAATGGACAGTGACGTACCCAAATATACCAACTGCAATTCGACCAGTGCCTCACGGTGAAGTACTACCTATTCCTGAACCACCCCGACCGTTTTTCTGTACATTCATAAACATCAACTTGATATACGCGAAGAAGCCATCTAACGTCAAGAGATTCACCATTTTGTCCAAACCTTTATCCTTCTGAACTACGTAGGATCACAGAAAGTGAGCTTAATCAGGGATCTGGAACTGCCGAAGAATAAGGTAGAGCTTTTGGCCTCGAGGCTACAATGGAATCTTCTAGATGTGAAAGTGACAACAACTCGAAATAAAGACTATGATAAATTCTATCAAACAGAAGATGAACTCACTGTTTGTAAGGATGTTGATGGTCTAATGGCAGCAATGAACATGAGGCACGTTCCCGAATGATTACGACTATTTATACACTTCTAAGGTTAGCCTTAAGGCTGTGTTATTACACAATGGAAATATGCTGCCTTCAATACCTTTTGCGTATGCCGTCCACAAAAAAGAAACATACGCAAACTTGGAGAACATTCTATTAGGTGTACACTATCAGAAGTATGAGTTGCAGATGTGTGGTGATTTAAAGGTAATCGCCATTTTATTAGGACTACAAAGAGGGTTACACTAAGTATTGTTGATTTCTCTGCGAGTGGAATAGTCGTGCCAAGGATATGCACGACCTTAGCATGTACTAAGAGTAAGGTAGGCGTTTTCACTGGTCCACAAATAAGTCAACTTTTCAAAGACGAACAATTCGAATGTGCCCTTATTGATAGTGAGAAACCAGCGTGGAAAGCCTTTCGAAATATTTCAACTGGTTTTCTGGGAAATATTAAGGCCGACAACTAAAAGCATCTTGTGGAAGATCTTATTACTTCTTGCGAAAACCTGGGGTGCAACGTGTCACTGAAGATGCATTTCTAGCACTCGCACTTAGATTTCTTCCCACCAAACTGTGGGGCCGTCAGCGATGAACTTAATGAGCGCGTCCATCAAGACATTGCAGCGATGGAACAAAGATATAAAAGCAAATGGAGTGCCGCCATGTTAGCCGATTATTGTTGGATGGTGAAAAGGGATGTTCTCGAAGCTGAATACAAGCGAAAGGGAAAATGGTCCCGTGTTTGATACAGATATGTTCGTTGCTACATCTTACTATGATATAAATAAAAAATACCATGTGAAAATAGACAACCATGTTCTATAACACCTACCAATTTTAAGGGAGAAGAGATTAAAGTAAAAAAGATTTCATATATTTTAAGAAAATGTTACATACAGTAATAAATATTGAACAATGTGTCTTATTCTATTTACAAAAAATAAAATAAGGTTAATAACAAAACACTTATTTTGTTGTGGTCCATTGGTGCCTACTGTACGAGATTCCAACAGTAGTCTGCTAATATATTTGGACTCTATTTATCCTTTGAGAAATATTTTGGTGAAACCTTTCACCGTGTTCATCGGAAACCGCTCCCAAGTTTTATGAAAAAAATCTAAATGGGAATGTACGAAATGAAGCTTTAACCACAGGTCTTGGTTTTCGGTCATTAACTCACGATATCTGAAACCTTTTTAAGCACATATCTGAGTTTTGAACATATTTCTTACGAGAATGTGTCGAAATTATTTCAAGGTGGAAATTGATGGCTACCAATGTAATTTATTTTGCGAAAAGAAAGTTTGCTTTATTAGTTACATCATGGAACAATGCGTAATGTTGTGACGCATCTAACCCGCAAAGACGATTTAAGAAAGAGATATTCTTTCTTTCAACTAAAATATATATGCCATCGAAAAAAAAACAGTTATTGTTCTGTTCTGTCATCTATTTTGTATAAGTGCTTCTGTTTATGAGCTGTTATTATAGACTTATTCCTGCTGTCTTTTATTCAAAATTACTTCACACCGTGTAATTCTAGATTATCCCAACATCATCTTTTCCCTGAATAATAAAGGTTCGAAGAGTTATGAGTCGTCGAACATGGCCAAGAGCTGTTTAACCTTGTCATGTTAACCCTAGGAAATTGTACTTTATTCTTCTTGAATTGCAAGCCAGGTTATTAAATCGGTTCAGTTTTAGCTAAACCTTAAAAATACAATAAAAAGAAGTATTCAGTTTTTGTTTAATTCCTATTCAATTTTATCTGTGATAAATATCGCAGTTTTCGAAAATAGTTCTTTCGGCTATTTGTATTATAGTTTAAACACAACAGAAAACATATTACGTTAACCAAGATTTGTTACCAGATATCAGCGGGGAATAAAAGGCATAAAGAAAGGAAGTTTATATGCACGAGATACTTTAGAGTAATTAGTATGCAATGTAAATAGGAGTGCTGTGAAAGCATCAAGATAACAGTAAGTAATACGGCACATAAACCAAATCAATAGTGGCATCAGAGAATCCCAGAGGTGTCAAGGACGAAAATACTCACGAACTATCTCTCGGACAAGAGAGCTGGATCTCGTGCACTGCCAACTACCAGGGGTTTTATTCTAATGAAAGTTTAACGAGAAAAAGTTGTCCATCAGAAGGACATAGAGGTATACCGTCACCAAACGTTATTTTATGCATATTCAGAGAGACAGACAGACAGACATTTAGACCTCTCAGTTCAGACAAGATCGTAGTACGTTTTCCTAGAAACTGAAACGCGTACTTCAGGGAATAGGTTCCGTAAAACTGGGCGGAGTGCGCGCTGTAAGTTATGCAGCGAAGTGTTGTGTGCCTTAGTGACATTTTCTACAATGATGGTAGCGTGGGCGTAAAACTAGAAAGAATGAAAATTAAAAATGTAATAAAATGATGAAATGGTTAAAAAGGAATATGTCACACTATTTTTTGCGATAGATAAGCTAAAAAACTGGAATAATAAATCACTTCACAATAAATGGGAACAAGACGAAAGACAGGAGAGAAATAAGGGGAAACAATGCACGGATTTCCAATTGATGAATGAAGTTAAGGCGAGAGAGAGAGAGAAAAGGGTAGAAAACGATGTGTCAGCAAGATGAAATAACAAATGGCAGAAAAAGCGAGATACTACAAAGAGAAATTATTAATAGCTAATACGGTTGAATTAAGAGGAGCGAAAAATCGACATGAGACAAGATGGAACAAAACACAACGATATGATAAAAAGAAATAACTGAAGCAGAGCGGAAGTCGAACAAGGAGATTACATGTATAACGAATAAGTTTTTTCTGTCGTTTGACGGGATTTTGGTCATAATTCGCAAAAGAAAAAAGCATTTAAAGATATTCTTTTACACTCCAGGCACGACTAACTTTATCTTTTACAAGAACATTACCATTTAACGTATTTAATGGTCATATGGGATCGAACCATATGATCAATCAACTCAGAGGCGTGCAATACTGCATTGCTTAGTTGACCACTCAGCTGTGTCAGGCCATATATATATGTATATATATAGTGGCGGACAAAAAAACTGAATCACTTGTGAATTTTGCAAATAATGTGTTTTGCGCTACACTGTGGGTTGCAGAAATGTTCGAAATGCATTTGTTAGATGGGACATATATCTCTGTAAATGAAATTCAATAAAAAGACTCCACCTAATATACCTAATTGCCATAAATATCTTCCCAAATGGTAAAATGCGTAATTAATCGAAATATGAGAAATTATGAAATTGGCAATCATGACAACCAAACATGCATTTAGATGCAAATTGTTAACGTAATAGTATTATGTACAGTACTGTAAATCAGCAAAATAAGTCCTAAATATTTTGTTGTTCCTCCTCGAGCTGCAATTACAGCCTTGCAACGATCTATCTGGCATAGAGTTAATCAACTTTTGGATATACGGTTGACCAATTTCGTGGTACACACCCTAACAATGCTCTCCTGCAGCTGAATCTTACTTGTTGGCTTCTTCTGAGCAATTTTAGACGACCTTATGTACCAGCAATTAAACCGTTCAAATCTATACTGTTACCGGGCCAGACCAACACTGTATCGCCAGCATTTCTGAGATATGACTTCACCTGAGAAAAACGAGGAAAAACAATGGTGTAAGTATGTTTTAAGCCTGTGAAACAAGAAGACAAACTCTTCATTAAATCTAAAAAGCATAAAACTTCCCAATTTTGCTGTGTGGCAAGGTGCTGAGTCCTGTTGAAAAATGAAGTTTTGGACGTCTGTGTGGTGATCCCTAATAACAGGTTTCAGGCACTCCTCCAAGATAGCAGTGTAGGTTTCTGCATTTATCGTTCCGTTAATAAACTTAATTCGCCCCACCCTTTGCTTGTTATGCATCCTCAGACCATCTGACCGGCGGGGAACTTTATAGTCGGTGTTATGCAGTCAGGATGGTATGCCTCCGTCTTCTGACATAACGCTTCCCATTCGAGCCATGCAGGTTGAATTTCGATTCGTTAGAAAAGATGACAGTGTCCCATTGCTCTTTTGTCCATGAAACATGCGTTTTAGCTCAAGTAAGTCGTTTCTTCCTCATTTGTTGGGTCAACAAAGGCTTCTTCTTGGGTCGATAGGCATGCACACCACATTCTGAAAGGCGTCTCTGGATAGTTCGTGCACTTCTTTCAATACCAGAGGCCATCTCAAAGTCCAGTTTTAGATCAGGAGCACTAGCATGATGATTACGAAGGCATGGCTGTTTAAATATCGATCTTGGGAAGGAGTAATCATTCTCTTACCGCTTGATCCAGGTCTTCTCTTCACATCACTGGTTTCACACTTTAATTTCAGCACCCGGGATACTGTTGACTGGTGGCAGCCTATTTTATCAGCGATATAGCACGTGTAGAAAGCTCTTCCTGGGACAGAACAACAGCTACACTTTTTTTTTCTTAGTGTCAGCTGAACATATGGAGCCACGCTTACACCTCCGCAAAACAGGATACTAATGAGCGTGCATACCCTTCCAACGCTGCATTTATAGTAACGGCTGATGCAATACCTTGCAATTACTGTCTGATGAAACAGAAGCGTTATCTGACGAAATACCTTTGCTTTTCGACAAATAAAATGACTGTAATCAAACAATATCTTATACGTTTCACTACAAATGTTACTTTTTTTTAAGGCGACGCAGTTTTTTTGTCCGCCACTGTTTGTGTGTGTGTGTGTGTATATATATATATATACATATATAAACACACACATATATATGTGTGTGTTTATAAAGTGTACACATGCTTTTGAGTAAGAACAATTTAAAAGGAATTGCTAAGAAATTAAAATAATATGACTTCTATCTTTGTTCATAATTGACTAAGCAACTAACGTTTGAATGTTGGGGGGGGGGACATTTTTCAAGTTCTTTCCCGATTCCACTTCGTTGCTCAAAATAACGAAGGTAGTATATCTCAGTTTTCTCTACTGCTCCTGTAAATTAAAAGTTACAGTAGAAGCAGTAGAGAAAAATGAGTTCTTATATTCTTCTTTAAAAAAACAATACTCCAGTGACCATTAAAACAGAGCTATCCCCCTGATAACGTATTATGCCTCTCAATTAAATGAGATTATGAAACATATCCCGAAATATACTACACCCATCCTGCTGCCTACAGAGTCCGTAGTCGTGGTACTGTTGAGAAGGTTGATCCACAAATTTGTGGGATGAGGCCTGTTCAGCCTCATCCTACAAATTCTCGATGAGATTAACATCTGTGGAGATGATAGCTAAGCAAAGGAAACGTTTTGCGAATGGTCCGCTAGTACGTATGCAGAACATTCGGAACAGCGTACTATGCTATCTAGCCATACTTATCTGGCTTGGCGACTTGATGCACTGTTCTAGTGAAACCTGCCATCACTGTTGGAGAAGAGGAAAACCGGATGGTGTTTGTGTTCCCTTCAACAATGTTCGCATAATCAGTAGATGTCAAGTGCTGTTGGCCTTGTATCAGAAAACACACACACACACACACAAAAAAAAAAAAAAAAAAAAAAACTGACATTCTTCAGACAGTAGAAATTTCCACCAGGCTCTGCAATCGCGTACATCGTTTTGCTTTGCAGCCCACTAACCATACTTTTTTTTTTTTTTTTCGAGAGAGAAAGATTCCTTCTTTTATACTCTGAAAAATCGGTGAGTGTTTTTCCGTGCTTTCTACAATGGCACTTCAAGGGTGCTGCATTACGGTATCACATAACAAATATTTGCCAACTCTTCTTTAATGTTACACGCTAACGTACTCAGCACTGATGTCCAATTTTATGAGCCCTCTATAACACAGAGAAAAAATAGTTTATTCATAAAAATTTTAAATGTTCTACTTACGGCTACAGATGGATAATCTTACTCGCAAACTCTTTCCCGTTTCTGTCGAACGGTTCAGGATCGCACACCGATCAATTTAAAGCTTGAAATCGATTGTAATTATTATTATTAATATTTATTTTTTTGGTAGTTGTTGGCGCATAGGCTTCTGCGGCCATAATGCACCTCCCAAGGTTTTTGCAGTACTTTGATCCAAGCTTGAGGCGGGAATCGAACCCGCGACCTTTGAGTTGCCAGGCAGGCACTTTACCCACCCGGCTATCCCGGTCGGCTGATTGTAATTATAATTCTTGGTTAACAGACGCGCTAGCATATAAGCGCAAACTGCCCAGTATCTTCACCATGGCCGTCATTATGTAATAACTAAACTCCTATTAGATGGATTTCCATAAAACTTTATTTTTATATTTGGCTCTTTTACAACGATTTGTCAAGCGTTCCTAAATTTCGTTAAAATCTGACCAATAGAAATCCGGCAAAAATTATTTTTACTTTCATACATATTATCTATCCATATCCCGAATATTATAGCTGAAGCACTGGATACTACGTTTGGCAACAAACATAAAATTGTAGGAATGAATGGGCAATATGGCGGATGCGCAGAAACAAAATGCTCTCGGTGAACGCATAAAAGTCAATTTTTCTTATACATCATGAATTATTACTATTCGTGAACACGCCTGAAATGTAACACACTGCGTACAAGAACGAAGTCGTTTTATTATTATTTGAACAAACCTATCGGGAACTCTAAGGGAGTTCTAACCGTTCGAACATGTCTGGATTTAATGGAGTCTTATTTGTAATGCAATCGTGATTATTTCCTTTCACATCAGAGAACAATGCTTCTATCAGAAAAAATATATATATATATAAAATAAATAAATCTTGCTTCCAAAAGTAAATTTCACGTTTTCTTAGTCCATTATTGAACAAGAATGCTATTTTAATTAATATTTGGGGAAGTTTTAATTTAATATATCTAGCGAAGCTTTTTTGCGCAAAAAAGGTAATAATGAAAAATTATGATAAAAGCATTAAAAGAGAAGCGATTAAACACATTGACGCCCACCAGTCGTAGCATGAATTGTCACGACGGGTGGGGGTGACATCTAAAGTTAAAAGCGAAATTTTTTTATTTATTTTTTATTTAATACAACTTGGGAAGCATAAATCACAGAACTGAAGGCCGATGAGAAAGAAAGAAAAATCTATAGTAGGTTGACCAGTTATTCTGAATGATGATGAGGGAACGTTAGGACGTAAATATTATTAAAGGGGGGGAAAACAGCGTGTGTACACAAGAAAGATGTTTTATTTTATGTGAAAACATCCTTAGGAAACGTACACTTGTGATTAAATTTTTAACACTTTACACAGTTCGATAGTAGACGACGAAAGAAAATCAAACAGTTAGAATCGAAGTTATGAACAATATAACGTTGAACGTTTTATGCTCACGCCCTCTACTTACTCTGCAGAGTCAACGATAGTGACTGAGTTAGCGTCATTTGTGTTTCGGTTTTACACTTATGTCCGAAATATTTAGCATGAACAGTGTAACTTTTTATGCTCACACTTCTACTTTACCGAATCAAAATTAGTGATTGGGTTAGCGTCATGTCGTTTTCGTTACTAATCGGTTTAACTTCAGTTCAAAAAATTTAGTAGGTGCCGGCAAAGATGTTTTCACATCAAAAATAAATAAATAAATAAATAAATAAACTCCACGCTTGCTTTATTCAACAAACACGCAAACTAACTTGAAAACCACCTAATAAACTGAAACCAGCCGGAAGCAAACAATCCTAACTCAAGAAGAACTAATTCAGTACCATATCGAAAGACTTAGACAACGTTACTTCAGACACTGGAGAGTTACATCTCATACTTTTTGAAATAAGAAGTTACTGCAAAGTAACATCACAGAATTTGGGAATCTTTTCCACTCATTCCACTTTTACACTCATAAGTAATCTCGCTTCAGATTGTGAGTGTGAGAGAAAGAAGGATTGATTGTTTGGATAACTTAATTTTAACCTTAAATTTATTTTTATTGATGTGAAAACTTCTATAGTGTCACCTAACATAGTGTGCATAGTGTTAGGGGAAAAGGCACCTCCGGTGGGCCGACCGGGCTAGCCAGGTGGGTAAAGTGCCTGCCTGGCAACCCAAAGGTCGCGGGTTCGAATCCCGCCTCGGGCTTGGATCAAAGTACTGCAAAAACCTTGGGAGGTGCACTATGGCCACAGAAGCCGATGCGCCAACAACTACCAAAAAAAGCCTCCGGTGGTTTCGTTTCCCACATCTGCGCCATATAAACTCTGTGGTGACAAACAGTATCACTGTGAAAGACAGAAAGTGTTGTAAATGAAGTTTATGTTGGGTGTCCTGGATTTTGGCCGTAGGGCCCCTGGAGGGATACCACTAGGAGGTAACCAGACTGCCCATAATTCTCTGGCTAGTCTCCTCCAGGTCGCTGAGCTTCCTGGAAAGAGACCAAGTAAAAAAAAAAATAATAATAAAAAATAGAGTACAGGATGTACCAGAGAGAGTAAAGGAAAGGAGTGATAGATAGAGCGACAGAGGATGTAAGGGAAGGCATTTTCAGCAGGCTGGGTGGGATTTCTCCCACCTAAGCGGAAAGTCGAAGAAGAGGACCCTCGAGAGGGTGGAAAGACAGTCAGGTATCAAGAGAGACGGGCGAAACAATTCAAATGTCCTGAGTGTCAAGTCCAGTTGGTAGAAGTGGTCACAATCTATCACTATTGCAACACCAGGTTACCTACCTGCCCACCCACCGATGAGAAGCCAATAAGCTTCGAAACGGTGCCGTCTGGGAATAAGTAATAGTAGTCTTCTCCACTGGTGAAGTGCTATTTATTCGAGGTAGCACAATACCATGGCAACTCGTTGTGAAGATATTCACATTCTGAGATATAATTAAAACGATGCCAATTTAACTACTTTGGTAGATGGCTACGAATTAAGTTGGTGCTACTGCACTAACCTATACGTTAGTTATTCTACCACGTAGCATGAGGTGCTTTAAATTACTCAATTTTTTTAATAAAAACTTTACTTATTTTGATTGTCTCGTTGGTAGAAGCAATATTATTTCATCATCATTCGGTAGCCGTGTACAGCCCTGATTTAAACCTCCCATGTCACTATGATATATGAATTCTCACTGAAGTTTGCGTGCAAACCAAGTTTTACAGTGAGCACTTTTTTATATATAAAAAAAACATTCCTCGCTATAAACAACTTCTCTCACAAATTTTCGATATGTCAATGCTCCGAGCGTCAGGCTGGACGCATATGACATTTATTGGTAGGTGAAGTCTCCACAAACAACTCGTACATCGATAAACAGAAACCGAAATAAGAAGTAATCGAAAATATTTCCCAAGGTCAGAGCAAGTCGACCGTGAGCCAGGTGGCACGAATGGAACTGCAATCGTCCTCGTACGTGTGTCTATTCCGGAACATGTCACTGAAACGAACACGCAGGTAGACTTGGACCGCTCGATAGTGGAAAGAAGAACTAAAGAAGAAAACTAACTTAATGTGTACACTGTCGTTCATAAATCTTGTCCTATCCTCCTTTGTAAACCTACAAGAAACAATTTACACTAAAACGTTTTTAAAAGGGAAAAGCGGTCGAAAACTCTGGTCACAAGTAAACAGGCCTTAACGAAATTTGTTTTCATTTAATGCGGCTTCGTGTACAGCGCACGAACGCTTCATGAAGAAAATCGTTGAAATTCCTTCCCTCTACCCTCCCCCTACACACAACAGACTACTGTACTCTTACTGCACTTGCGAGACGTCCGCTTAGTGTTGTGTTCTGTACTGACGGCTGGTATTATGGGCATCGTCAAATCAATCGCTTTTTTAACTGTTTAAATCAGTGGTTTCAACCGGGGTGCCGCGGCACCTTAGGCTGCTGCAACAACATTCCAGGGATACCACGTAATTTGGGTTTAAGTTACTCAAACTTACTATTATTTTTTAATTTATATGTTTATTGCATTATAAAAAGGTATACAGTATCTTTTTCATTTTATAATTATGGCCGTCATTCAGTGTAGCCACGTGTTCTGGAGCTCCTGAATGTTAAGTTTTTTTTAATGTGTTTAAAATGTTTTCTTCCACCGGAAAAGGGACCAGCTCAAAGAACTTCGCAAGAGGTTTACGTGGGTGAGAAAATTTTGTTATTACGAGGGTTATCTTGTCTGTACTCTCTCGTCATCTACCTAATCCACTTAGGCTTAGCATTCTGCTAAGGCCTAGGTGTTAGACGTGTTTGATTCAGCTCCTGCTTTATAGTGATTTTAAGTAGTTTTTAAAGGGCATCTTTATAAAATCTGTGTTCTGACATGTTCTTTAGATGACTATCAAGCAACTTAGATGGTTTTTATGAAGTCTTCATCAAGATAAGTACTATTTATTTAAGCTTAAATTTTTAGTGTGCAACGTTACTCTGAGCCTTGTTTTGCATAGCTACAAATAGCAACGTTATTGACTTTTGAACTGAAGTTCCTACCTTGACGCAAAGCTGTTCGTGACTTTGGTAGTGTTCCTGCTTTTGTAAAGTCCTGCAGCCCTCTAGCAATTTTGCAGTTAGCCACTCCCAAGTCCGAACTGTCTTGTTATTTCTCCAGGCTTAATACTCTTCTCTTCGAATCCCTGCTGTGTCAATAACGGCTCACCTGCTTATTTGTTTCATTCTGTTTGCTGATATTTAAAGCCATTCTCAACTCTTCAACATGACACCTAAAAAAGCGGTTTCATGCAATATATGTCAAAAAACAGTACGAAATTGGGTTATCTGCAAGGGAATTTGCAGTATGGTTTTTTGTGATGCGTGTTCATTAATTAAGAACTTTTCTAAATCCAGTAATTTAAAAAACAATTTCAGATGCCCTTCATGCAAAAGTGCTAACAAGGAAAGTGCAAACTTACAGTCTCCTAGTCAGCATAAGCTGAATTCCCAGGATACTCCAACAGATGCTGATCTCCTTAGCAACGTTGACCAAACCTCGTCTCCCCCCGTCAATACAATTCAATTTCCTAAGCCCTCAGACCATACAAGGAAGTCAACTAAAGATGCCTCCGCCCAAACGGATGACGCTTCCTCTCTGTCCCCCCTGCCTTCAACAGCCGCAAACAATGATCGCTCATTTGCTTCCCTGGAACAAATGCTGAGGAAACAATTTAGAGAAAATGAAGATATTAAACAGCATCTTTTTCGAATAGAAGATCAGCAATGTAAATTCTACCACCTGCTTCTCGAACTAAAGACTATGGTCGAAAGCCATCCGGTGCCTCCCCCTTCTTTTCATCAGGCTTCTGCAGTTCCAGTCCTCAGTCCAGATGCTGAAGAATTTGTTCCAGAAAAAACAGCTGCGCGACCCCAAAACTCAGGCTCTAGCTCTCTTTCTGTCCGGGAACAAAATCGTGCTTCCTAGCAACATGTTGACACAGGCAGACAACCGATATCCACAACTATTAATAATCAACAAAAACCGAGCAATTTGTATGTGCACTGTCAAAATGATCGCTCTGAGCATTATCCTGAAGTGCCTTCCCATAATGGCTTGCCTACAAACTCCCCAGGTTTTAAGTTTCCCCGCAGAAACAACAGATATGCAAGCATAATAGGTACAAGAAATATGCAGTCTTGTATTAAAATTAGAAACAGAAATAGTTTGACGCTTAGAAGTAGTAACATATTTGTTAGCAGGCTGAATTCCCAGGGTACCCAATACTACTTCCCAGCAGATGGACCAGCTACTATTAGAACTAGAAATTCCAGGTAGAGCGTTCAAAATAAGAACGAAATATCCCACATATTCATCATTTAGAATTGAGCTAAAGAATTGTGACCTACAACAATATCTAAATCCTGATATCTGGCCAAATGGTCTACTCGTCATGCCATTTTATGGAGCTATTGGAGGATCGGTCAACAGCTCTAGTGAAAAGTTACCAACTAATTCTCAATCTGCTGAATTCTCTGCATAGCTAGAGAATAATATCCCTAATTCTCATCCTAATCCATCATTTAACTTGCCACCTAATACATCTGTTTGCAAACATCCTTCTAACACAAATGTCCATCTCAGCATTTTTCTTCAAAATGTAAGAAGCATAAAAAATAAACTGTCTACGCTTATTTCATTAATGGTTGAAGAATCGCATGACATCATATGTTTAGTCGAAACGTGGATACAGGAATCTTTACAAGATGTTTTCCTACTGCCGAAGAATCTCAGCTACAGGCCATTCATGACATCAAGAATTAATCGTAGAGGTGGTGGGACAGCAATAATTTTAAAATCCAATTTTAAAGTTTTGAACACATATAACTCTAATACTTTCAACTTTGAAGAATTTTCCCTACTAATCCAAGTTAACGATTCTCTGCTTCAAATTTATAATATTTATATTCCGCCTGGACCTACTGATGACATCATTAATGAAGTAATAACCTGGATCACTACTGTTCTTAAGCCTCAAACTAACATCATTATAATGGGCGACTTTAACCTTCCCCTACCCAAATATAATCTACAAATGAAGCTGCTGTCCGACTCATTTTTAGTTCTAGGAGCTAAAAAAATCAACGTCCCTGTTACAAGAGGTAATCAAGCGCTTGATCCTGTATACTCTAACTTTCCACTGCATGAAAAACTTAGTATGAGCATTACATTTAAATCTGACCACAAAGGTATAGAACTGCAAGCAACAATTTGCTGCGGGAATCCTCGACCCCCTCTGGAAATCACTAAAAGAATATCATCAATTAAATTCCTTCAGAAAGAAAAGTTTTGGCAGCTCTTAAAATACTATCCATGGGATTCTCTCAAAAATATTCCTATACAGGACGCAACCTTTCTTCTTATAAAATGACTGAATCAACTGAAAACAGAGTCGGCATCCAAACTTGTTAGAATATCTTCTGAAACCTTACTTTAGAAGTAAGCAAAAATACCACAGACAGTGGAAGAAATACGGCACTTCATCAGCACACATAAAATATAAAAAGAGCAGAGCATTGTTTCAACTCAAAAAAATTCAGTCATACAAAAATTATGTTATGTCCACGCTAAAGCACAATAAAAGAGCACTTTCTACAAAAACAACAGCTACCTTACAGCACGATCCTTACACCTCTATCAGACCTTACAGAGCTACCTATCTAGTTTCTGAATGGATAAGATGCAATATGGAAACAAGCAGATCTGACATTTTCACTGAAGGTATACAAAACAGATTTAAAGCATTTAATTCCTATGAACAAGCAGACAAAGTGCAACATGATGTGGCTCCGGATCAAGCCCTGCTAATTAACCAACTTGTGAACAAGAATACAGTTCAGCATGCAGTTAACCAAATACGCCCTGATAGTAGTGAAGGTCCTGACGGCATCATGGTGGAACCGGGACTTGCAGCACCTTAGAAAGGAAATTCATATCCGACGCAAGGCTTTTCAAAGGGCCCGAAGATCTTGGCCAGCTGCAGAAGTGGAGGCCCTACGGCAGCGTTACAGAGAAGCGAGAAATGCCTACACCGCGCATATACGTCACTGCAAACAGGAGACTTGGCAGCGATTGGTCAAAACTACTGGCAATAACGATCCCTGGGGGGTAGTCTATAAGATCACCACCAACAAGCTCCCTAGGGGGCGAGTTGGTGCTACTACTAGAACTCCACAAGGTGCCATGACTACAAACTGGGAAAGCACCAAAAACAATATTCTTGACGTGGTCTTTCAACCACCGGCTGAACCACAGACTGACGATCAGAAGAAAATGTGCCAAGATAATGCAACCTACAATAACCAAGCAATGGAAATGCCTTTCACCAGGGAGGAGCTAACTGCAGCAGCATCAACTATTAGAGGAAATAAATGCCCAGGGCCAGACCTGCTAGAACCAGAAATTGTTAAAAAGACAGTGGAACATGCCCCTCACCTGATGCTAAATCTTTACAACAAATGCCTCCAGGCAGGAGCCTTTCCAACATCTTGGAAGGTTGCCAATGTTAAACTTATCCTAAAAAATCCTTCCAAGTCACCTATCCTCCCAGACTCTTACAGGCCTATAGCCTTGCTCTCCGTGGTCAACAAGCTCTTCGAGCGCCTATTACATGCTCGTCTCCAACATCACTACAATACTGCAGAACTAACAACGCCCAACCAGTTCGGCTTTCGACAGGGTCATTCTGCCATAGATGCCCACCAGCACCTCCTGGGGAAAGTGGAGAACTGCAACAGAAAATACTTCTTGGTGATCTCTGTGGACTTCGCTGGGGCGTTCAACACACTTTGGTGGCCGAGCGTCCTGGCCAGACTCAGAGCGGCAAACCTTCCCAGTAACCTCTATCAGACCTTACAGAGCTACCTATCCAACAGATTCATAGTAGTGAATGCGCCCTATCAGACCCTCTCTAGAAGCATCCACCGGGGCTGCCCGCAGGGTTCGGTCCTGGGACCATTCTTATGGAACGTCGTCTTGGACAGCTTCCTCGTCTCTGACCTCGGAGAAGTGGATGCTCAAGCATTTGCCGATGACCTCATTCTCTCCGTCTCGGCGAACTCAAGGGCAAAACTGGAAGAATCTGCAAACCTGGCCTTGGAGCTACTGCAGAACTGGGCAAAAAGAATCACCTGAGAATATCACCAGAAAAAACCAACTCAGCCTTGCTGAAAGGGAACTTGGACCTACGACGGCCTCCTCAAATTAAGATAAACCAAACGACAATAAAATTCTCCAAACAACTCAAGTATCTAGGGGTCATCCTTGACCACAACCTATCCTTCAAAGACCACCTACAAAACATCCGAACCAAGGTTAGGAAATATGCTGCCCTCGTTGCTAGGGTGGCTCGAAGGGACTGGGGCCTTGGCCGGCGTATGCTACATATCTTCTACAAAGCCATATTCATATCTATCATCACATATGCCTCTGGCATATGGTATCACAAGGCTACTACCGCAGTCAACCGACGTATCATCAACTCAACCCAAAGATCGATTCTACTCTTTACTTCTCGTGCCTGCAGCACGGTGAGCACCCACGCTTTACAGGTCCTGACCGGAGTTCTCCCCCTTGACCTGGAGATTGTGGGCAAAGGTTTACTTTACCATCTGGCAAAGGGCACCTCAAGGACCTGTCTTGGACATACAACTGACCCAGCAAATAACCGCACTGCTGAAAAGAAGAGGCTCTACGCTCACCTGCTGCAGGTGTGGCAAGAGAGATGGACAAACTCCCATACAGGGGATAAAAACAGAAAGTTTATACCTGACGTCGGCAGGGTCTACCCTAAGTTCCCAACGTGGTTCTCACCTGGACTCCATGCAGCATACCTCCTCACCGGACATGGTGCCATCAATGCAAACTTTTCCTTTTGGGAATTGAAGAGGACCCTACCTGTGTTTGTGGTGGTCTGGAGAGCTGGCAACATCTAATGTATGATTGCTAGCTTTATGACGACCTCCGCAACACCTTAATAACAAAGATCCTATATTGTCCTAGAGGACGGGAACACTACATACTGGATACAAAACAAGAGTACCTGGCTTTCTCCTGCTACGCCCAAGAGCTCTTCGCAAGAAGACTTGTGCTCGCTGCAATGGAGCACAACTGAACCCTATACATGACAACCAGGAATAACAACTGAACCTACTTAATAAAGGACAAGAACTGACTTGACTAAACTGGACGGGACCTGGTCCCATGAATAATATCCCAAATGGGAACACCAATGCCACTGAAGACCAACTGCAGCTTGCTGCTCGCCATCTTGGCTCTCAAACCATGCTCCCTTGCATGGTCCTATCTTTTCCTCTCTCCCCCGGCAGGAGGAGGGGACGGTATCTTCCATCCCCTCTTCGCCTGGTGGGGCATGGGCCTGCCCCACTGATTATCTGGGGTCGCCTTCTCTATCGTCCCCATATTTCTGTCTTTTCCCCCCACTCTACCTAATATGCAAATGTATACCCCACATAACTTAAAATTTAATAATGACTAAATTTAATTGCGTTCACAGTAAACTCATTTGGCTTTTCTACACAATTTTCTTAACCCGCACTGAACAAAAATTTAATTTTATTTTATTATATATATATATATATATATATATATATATATTTTTTTTTTTTTTTTTTTTTTTTAAGGTCCTAGCTACTGAAATCTCAGGAAATTAGGTGGCTGGACCTGCCAGAGTAAATATTTCAATACTAGTGTACCTGGTCTGCCTCCACGAGGCATAGTGTGGACAACGTTGGGCCCCAGCAGGGGTCTAGCGGTTAAATGGCCAGAAGAACAACGATACACAACACTACCCTCATACAATATCCATACACTTTTAAATCTCTGGCCTTTACAGTGAACTGTTACACCGACAATGAAAGCAACGCGGAGATGGGGGAAACCCCTGGTGCCGTTAGACACGAACACACTATACACTATTGATTCGTTAGTGCATATAATTTCCAGGTGCATCTGCCAGCCATTCCTTCCAAGACAGTGGAAAACTTTCAGGATTACGCTGATTCCTAAAAAAGCTTGCAGAAATAACCATCCCGGCCATCGACCAATTGCTGTTTTTCGTCAATAATTACTAAAATTATTGAAAACATCATGCTCCCATATCTTCAACATGCAATCTTCGCTAATGCGCCTGTCAATATGCATTTTGGTCCTAGAGGGCGCTCCACAACAACAAGCCTAGCTGGCACCATTGTACGCATCCAAACTGCGTTTCAAGATAAGGCACAATGCGATGTATTTTATTTTGACATCAAAGGTGCTTTCGACAACATAGATCTCAAAAAATCTTTTCAAATACTAAAAAATCACTTTCTCGTTGACACAATGATTATTTCCTATCTTCAATACAGCCTAAATCGCAGACTTCTCCTCTTCCCCACTAGTACTGACAATATTCTCGTCACAACCTCAATAGGTATTCCCCAAGGAGCCGTTCTCTCCAGTACTATATTTTCAGCATCTCTTCAACCACTTCTACAAGAAAATCCAAATCTACTGGCATATGCCGATGATTTAAAGTTATTTATAATCTCCAAAGCCAATGATGATATTCGCAAAGTTATTAATGATGCGAATTCACAGATTTGTGAAATCATCAAGTACCTGAAAGATCTCAATCTGAATATAAATGCAAGAAAATCTGCTTAAATTACTTATTCCCTTCAGAAACAACGCAACCACATAGAAATAAAAATTGCAGATGTCCCAATCCCAAATGTTTACGCTCACAAAGACCTTGGAGTTGTTTTTGATAAAAATCTCTCCTTTAATGCCCACTATTTATATGTTGTCAAAAAATTCAAAAAGCAAAATGGTTAATCAAACAAGAAACAGCAGCGATTCAAGACAGAAAAACAGTCATTAAGCATGTTCAAAGATGCATCTTTCCCATTCTGTCCTATGCTTCCGAAATCTGGTCTCGTGCTCCTCAAGTAACTGTCAAGAAATTCCTTGCTCTAGAATATTGGGTTCTTAGATGGCTCAATAGTAAGCTTCGCTTTCCCCATACAATATCCAGGCAACAGCTTTATAAAAACCTAAAAACAAAGCCTCTGCAACAGATGATCAACGAGTCTGGAGTCATGCTTCTTGCAAAGTTAATCACCTCTGCATGCGATTCACCAAACTTAGCCAATATAATAGCTGTCCCCAACAGGGAAAATTCAAGAAACCAGCAATTCAAATCCAACCTCTCCAGGCTCAAACAAATGGACAGAATATTCCCCAATGCATCTCTTCACCTCATAAATCATCACAACATTGATTGCAACAGGTTAATCAACTCTGAAGCCTATAGGAGTCAGATCTCCGACAAAATGAAGAAAAATAACCCAACCCAGTAATTGCAACTGAAAGCCAAATGTCCTGTTCTGCAATTTTTTTAAATTCATAACTGTTCTGCAATTTTTTAAATTCATAACTAAAATTCCTAGCCATTGTTAATATATATATAAAATCTGCTATGTACATATACTCGATTATTTTATTCATTCCCGTTGTATTTTTACCTGCCCCTAGCCATGTGCTGTGATGGGCTTGCTGTATTTGCAATAAATGAATATTTATTTATTTATTTATAATTGATGTTTACTTAGTACCTCTATATAAAAAATAAGATTATATACTGTATATATATAATTTGTATTATGAAATGTAATTTTTATAATTATATTATTGTAATAAATATTGTATAACATATATATTGAGAAAATTGAGTAGGGGTGCCGCAAAATAAAATAAATTACTTAGGGGTGCCGTTATTAAAAAAAAGGGTGAAAACCACTGGTTTAAATATACATAGGTTCCTTAACTAGATGTAAAGTCTAGATTAGTTACGTTTTTTATACTTTCAGGTGAAAATTTTCTCTCAAAATAACCACTCGTGGGGTTTTTTTTTTGAGTGGTTATTTAGGAAAAAAAAATTCAAGGAAAATCTAACTTAACGTTACTTCCCAATTATACTTTCAACTTTTCAAAAGTCAAATACTGTAACTGAATTTCGCAACTCGTCAACTTTTGTTAGAACATACACACAGCAAACTTTTCAAATGCCATCTATTGGTAAATAATGAAAATACAAGAAATTATAGAATTGCTTTCATAAAAACATAGAAATAGTGCCATAAATCACTAGCCTGTACCTCTTATCACTTCTTCGTTTCTTTCAGATAGCTGATTATATTTCGCCTGATTTAAACATCGGGAGGATTATTCAACTTAGAATAAAAATATCAATTTATATTTGTAAAGTGATCCTAGTTCCACTAGGAATGCGGGCATCCGTAATTTTACTAAATTTTATTTATTGCAGGCTGAAAAATCTTTTAAGATAGCTGGTAATATATACAGTAGGATTTCAACTGTATAAAGGCAAGCACTATGAGGGCTATGATCGAAAGCAAAATACAGTACACAGTTTATCCAAAATCCAATGCAGTATATGCTGCGCAGCAAATAAACTCTCTTTTCCAGGGAACAATAGAGTTGTCCTCCACTTTTCATCTGTTCCATCAGGACATTTTTCTGTCTTGTTTTTAGAGTACTTTATTGAGAACACCATTAAAGGCTTTCACTCTAATTACACTGAGAAATTCCAACTGAAAAGGTCATTCCATCGTAAAAACAAAAAAACACACAGTTGGCTATTCGTTTACGACAAGATACCTTAAAAGGCAACTAATAAAACTATATAAAATCTTTAAAACAGCCATGAATCTGCATAAAATAGTATTTTATATGTTAAAAACAAAACTTCTGGAAGTACTTACATCAAAATGAGTCCGCTCTTGCATGTGGCCCACTTTGACTGAGTATTGTATGTACAAGCAGCTACACATGGAAATCTGCCACAGTTGAACTGAAAAGATTCGGTTAAATGCTTTATATATAACTACGTTATTAAAAGAAATTTTACATAATGCATGTAATAATACGTTGTATGTATACTTTTAAACTAGGTACATTAACATAGATTTAACTACAGACGAAGGACCCTAAATTATTCAAGTAAATGAAGTTAATTCAAAGCTTTATTATTTTATTACGAATGATGGTAATGTGTTTTTCATTTTGAGAAAGTCTAAAACTTGTGTTTAAAGTATTATATTATTTAATAGTTTAGATGAAGAAAAAATACCCTTGCATAATTTTCATTTTATAACGATTTATCGCGATTTTTTCACAGAAAAAAACTTGGACTTGGCACTCAATCCTGCCCTGCCACCTTTTATAATACATATTTCCTCACCTAAAAGATGAATTATCCGGTAAAGCAGCTGAGTAAAGGATGAAATCTGGATGATAAGATATGGATTTTGGGAAAAATCCATATCTTTTGAGAAACCTATGCTAAGCTTTTAAGATAACTTAATGAAGAATCAAATGACTGGCGTTGTATAATGGATCATCCTAAAGCCAGTACAGTACTTGTTTGATAAATTAAAATAAAGTCAAAGTACCACAGGGAATACTACTGAGTCTTATAATTATAGGAAAGTACTAAATTTAATCGCTATTACGTTCTCCGTAGAAAAGTTCAGGAACTTACCCACTTACCCACTTTGCGTTTTGTTAAAAGACTGACTTCTAATTTTGTTTATTGAATTTAAAGTTTGACATAATGTCGATTTTCGTCTAGTTTAAGAGAATACGATTTAATTTTGTCAATTCCAGGAAACAGAATAAGACAAATCAACGTTTGAAAATTAGCATGCACTATAAATTACATTAAACTAATAGAGATACTGCGAAAAACTGATGCTTTATAAAAGCTTATAACCTGGTGTGGCCACCAAGAGTCGCACTGCAATTCTATGTGTTAAATGCTTAAGAATTTTTGAGCTACTTGTCCCTTAAGCCAGTTCATTCACAGAAATCGTGGCATTTCTGTGAAAAGCTACAAAAGTTATTGGAGGGCAAGTCTCCTGGGGAAGATGGTATTTAGTCAGCTGTAATTAAAAAGGATGCATATGAGTGTATCAAATAGTTAGGAATGTTAATGAGAGCGTTATTGAACTCAAGGAAGATTCCCTTGGACTGGAAAAATACTTATCTCCCCAATCCACAAAAATAGCGCTAAAGAGGAGGTAGGTAAAACATTTGCAATCCACTTCAATATTTTTCCCTTTCGTGTTTCAAAATATGTACACAGTACTGCCATAAATACTGTCACAAAAGTAAAACTCCCGTAAAAATAGAAAATGATAACACAGACATGTGGGTTTTGCATCATGTATAGTACTAATGTATGGTTTTCTTTAACAGGTATCATCAACTAGTAAAGGAAGCCAGTGAAAATGGAATGGGAAGATAAAGAAAACAGGACTACTGTTATAGGTCTTCATAAGGCAGGACATGATGCACCTACAATTTTCAAACTTCTGAAACCATTTTGAATAAGCCGAATATTTGCCTACAGGGCAATTTATAGGTACAACGAACAACAGAGAATTGGTGGGAGGCCCCGTTCCGGCCCCCCAAGAACTGTAAGGACCCCTGCAGCTATCAAAGCGGTGGAGAACAGAATTCGTAGGAATTCCCTACGAAAACAGAAAATCATGTCCAGATAAATGGAAATATCACCAAGATCAATGTCACGCATAATCAAAAGTGATCTAGGGATGAGTGCCTACCACAGGAGAACAGGCCAGTTCCTAACTCCAGCTCTGATGGAACGAAGGCAAAAAAAGATCAGAGGCACTGCACTTTCGGTACGCGAATGGTAAGCATCGACAGATACTCTTCACAGATGAAAGATTTTTACTATTGAGGAGAGTTACAACCGTCAAAATGATAAGGTGTATGCTCATAGCACTGCAGAGGCATGTCAGGCCGTTAAAATGGTTGAAAGGGGTCATCACCCAGCATCAGTGATGGTTTGGTGGGGAGTCTCCTACGAAGGTGTAACAAAGATGCATTTTTGTGTTCAAGGGTGTGAAAACCAGTGCACGGGTGTACCTGAATGATATTCTGGAGCCGCATGTGAGACCCCTCAATCCGACTCTCTTCAGTGGTCAGCACTGGATCTTCCAACACGACTCAGCGCCTGCCCACAAGGCAAAGATCACCCAAACATGGCTGACAGAGAATGTGCCTGAGTTCATCAAGCATGACGAATGGCCTATGTCAGCCCAGATCTTCCCTGAGTTTCGAGTTCTGTGTCTTTTAATTTTGTGGCTATATGCAGTAATACATGTGACAGTATTTATGGCAGTACTGTGTAGATTTAAAATAAAATGAAATTAAGAATCTGTCAGTTTGCACATACTAGACACATAATTGCTTATATCTTGGCATTTATAAATGTTAGAGAAAAGTGTCAATCACCTCTCTGAATTAATGTGAGGGGTAAGCTCTTTTGCTGAGTAACTCATTTGACACACATGAGAAGTCTACCTTGTCGCGGACCCCCACGGACAATAATTAGCGTGCCACTGATCCAACTTAATCAACTAACTCAAAAATGAGACAATCGGCAATGGCTTATAACCATAAATAGTTCGAAGTCAGCTTGTCACAATACATGAAAAAAGATGCACGGGAAAAAAATAATAAGCTTAGAAATTCGGGGCAACTCAAATGATATCTAGCGTGGTGCGTTAAGCAAAGTTTGGCTTGCTGAACGATTTTCATTCACAAGTAATTTGGAGCAATGCTTTCCATTTTGAATTAATCAATAGAGAAAAGAAAAAAGCAAACTCTTCAACAGGTGAAAATCGTAAGAGCAAAATGGTTCATTAAATTTCAAAAATCTGCAAACTCATAAGCAGGGAAAATTAGGTTGTTTTACAGAGGATGGACCACATTCAATTGGGTTCTATGATTACGGTTGTCATTATTAAGAACAGCATTATGTGGTTATAGTATAATATTAAATTAACACTTGAAAGTGTAACCCCAAATGTGAATTCCAGAACGTCATCACAAAATAGCAAGCTGATATACGAATATACTGATAATGGGAAATTTAACATGCTTAAATCAGGGTATTTATTTAATTTATAATAACATTCGGTACCAATAAACTATACAGTTTTGCATACATACGGCAGTGTTCCCCCAGAACCTATCGAATGAGCGCACAGCCCGGCTAAAATTTATGAAATCGAGGTCAATGCGACAGGAGCATGTAAAGTTAAATCACTATACAATTAATTTTTGCTCTGGATCGCTTAAGTCACATTTATAAATAACAGAAAATTTTAAAATATTGCAAAGTATACTACTTCATAATGCCACCCTACTGGCAAAATTTTCTGGGGAGAACACTGCTGATACGTGGTGTGAAGTATCTTTTAATTTTAATTTAATATTATAGCATTAAGAATGTTCTGCCTACACTTCAATGCTGCAAAACAGAGATTCCTGGATTGAAAAAAAAAATAATAATAATAATAATTAGATTTAAAAATCAATAAAATCGTGTGTAGTGGCCAGCTGCGACACAGGACCAAAAAGAAAATAACCAATCATCTATCAATCATACGCTTCCGAAATCACCAGTGCAACCAGTTCAAGGATTACCAGAATTATTTTTTATGAGAAAACTCAGAAAATTTTTTGTGTAAAACTTTAGTTAATTCTTTAACAGAGAGAATTTGTGGTATTATTAGTAGTAAAGAAATATTTATCTACGTTTTATTATTATTATTTTGTTTTTGTAAATAGTTTATAACCTTTGTTCGCAATTACATGCTAAGTTTGGAACTTAGCATATAATTGCGAACGAAATATATCTGAACACATAGTGATAGAAGTTCAACAAATGCATATGAATAGCTCTCAGTAATTTCTACAGTTGGTGCTTGTTTTGAAAAAGATGACTGTAAAACTATCAAAGGACAGCGCTGTGAGCCAACTCAAAGTAATCTAGTTAAGTCGAAAACACTAAAATGCCTTTCTGGAACACCATTAGTCAGGCGGAAAGTAAACTTCCATAGTAGAGTACACTGAGCGTGAATCAGAGATGTCGTCGGCTGACGTAGCTAAATGTTTCCGAACCTTAGAAAGAACAGACATGACGTCATCTGTGCTCTTCGTTCTCCGAATAATTACAGAGGGGGTGTTAATGCGAGTTAAATAGAATTATCGTGACCTTTCAGTTTAACAGATGATGATAGGAGCATAATTTAAACCCAATAAAAATCCAGTATTAAGAATAGGACGTTCTAGCAACATCTGGAGGATAATCGGATCTCAGGAGAGCTCGCATGATACTTCTGTTGTTCTTCTTTATTCGACTCTTTGTGAATGATGTTTGAAGGACTTAAGAGTTAAGAAACTAAGCTGCTTCAGACTTTCTCTAGATAATATAAAAATATAGGACAGCATTATTTCCGTTTCGGCGGTTTTATTTCTGAATAACACAACCTCGATACAGTGAAAGTATCAAGACAGATGTTGGTAGTCAGTATGTTCGTCGCCTTACGGTACACTTTCAAAAAAAAGTTGGAAAAATATTTATGGCTTCTTGTAACGTATGCTGAAAGAACACATGGCGCTCTCTGTAGTTTTCTTTCCCATTATCCAAATCGATACGTGTAATCGCTGTTTAACTTAATCCTGGCGACCTGCAGGGCCGGCACGTTAACCTGACACAATACCTTCATTTCTGCTTCATTAACACAACACTGGCCCGTTGCCTAGGTGACAGTAGCGGTGATGAGTCTAATTTAAACTTCTGTCTTCCCTGCTTCTTTCTTTGAACACAGTTGCTAATCTCTCTTTGTAAGTTTAAGAAATGTTTAAAAAACCAAATGTCAACTTTTCGGAGAAAATAAATATCCCCGTGAAATAATATAATCCCATTTAACCATTTATTTTCCAAGAAATACTCAATTTTCTTTTAACTATATTTATCAATGTACTCATATTTATTTATGCTGCATTTATAATAGATAATACATGTATTATACACATATCCTCTAATTCTGTGAATGACCGCCTCACAAAGAAAAATATAGCGAGATGTGATGCAACGAAGTTGAAATTAAATATTTATTGGTGACGACAGGATTTCTTGACTCAAGATAAAATATATTTTGAAGTTCAAGAACATCGAAAAAAGTTTCATTATTAGCTTGAAATTTGAATCAACGTAAGGACTGCGTGGTTAATTAATTTGCCTTTTTTTATCTGACTTCCAACAGTCGCTATCAGTAAGCAATTTTAGCTCAGATATAATTAATAGCATGTTTACTGTAATCCATATAAGTCGATAACAACATCTTTGACAGTCTTCTCCGTTCTTATGCCCACGGTTTCTGTTGATAAGGGAGATAATAATTACGATGTACTGTCGGAACTGACCGAGAGAATAAATTCATCCTTCACTGAATTCCTTGATGTCATTTTGCTAAGAACAAAAGAAAAAATATTTCTCAGAAATGAGCCAAGAGATAGCTGAGGAAAGTAGGACACCAATATTCTTTTAGCATCAGCTAATAATCCCTTCTCTCTTTTCAACCAGCTGCGGATGAAGGCAATGCTGATAACTTATTGCGCGTTAGGATGAGTCAGTGACTATCTCGTAAATGACAACATGCAAGAAAATATTGATTCATTGAAGGAAACCATAAACAAAGCAGCAATCTCGCTCATGACAGTTTAAACTATGCAGTATAAAAAAAAGCTGTGCATTTACTACTTCAATCATAGAAGAATTCTTGTACTGAAAAATTGACTTGCCATTAAGATAGCAAACTTTCTTTTTTATGGGTCTCGCCCCTATTAGGATAAATTTAAACAGTGCCCTCCATAAATTTCTTACTTAAGCTAAAGAGCTCACTAAATAAAAACATGTTAGACTCTTTTTAAAGGAGTTAAGGGTTGAATCGTATCGAGCAACTAAAAAAGTTTATTCAGAAAAATATTATGACACAACGTAATAAACACAAGGCCTTGTTTTCTGTTATCCTGCTTGTATTGAAAGCAGGTGGTATATCGTTGCATCCAAAGAAGCCCAGTAAGGATTTTCTATATGGAAAGCGTCAATTTCGAATGTACTGTTCTGTTTTTCTTATTTATATACAGACTTCTCACTCACAGGGAACACAGACCCTAAATACTGGTGAGAACGCTGAGAGTTACAGAATCAATACAATTTAGATTACGAAAACAGAGTAAGGAGCAAATTCTTATACATAGATGGAAAATAGATTCTTATACATAGACACAAACACGAGATGAAATGACAGATGTACAGTCTTCAGTTACAGTAAAACTGGAAATAAGTTGCGGGTAAGTCGAAGCATCATGCGTAGAATCCTTACTGCGCATTTGGAATAGGTTTTCTACTTTCTGTAGTAGACTATTCATTGATCCCAAGAGATTACTTGTTACAGCAATTTGCTGTTCGAGAAGACTAGATAACAAGAATTACTACGCTGTAAAGACAGCATTTCAGATGACGTTTTTGTTAGTTGATCTTGCAAGCTTAGAAATTGTTTACTGGATGCAGCATTTATAGCAGTGGTTTTCAACCGGGGTGCCACGTAATTTGGGTTTAAGTTACTTAAACTTATTTTATTTTAAATGTATATATTTATTTCATTATAAAAGGTGTACAGTATCTTTTTAATTTTGTGGGGATCTATAATTGATGTTTATTTAATACCTCTATATAAAGAATAAAATTATTATATATATATAATTTGTATTATGAATTGTAATTTTGTTTATAGTTATATTATTGTAATAACTATCATATATACAAAGAGAGAGAATCGGATCTAACTAGTAGAAAATTGAGTAGGGGTGCCACAAAATAAAATAAATTACTTGGGGGTGCTGTTATTAAAAAAGTGTTGAAAACCACTGATTTATAGCCTCACGCCGTTCTCTGACAGAATTAAGTTCATTAAAGACAAACTTCAGATCATCAATGTGACCAACTAAACATCTTTTTGAACTCGAAGTGATATCAGTATGAGATGAACGAAAACTGGAAGGGTGGCGCCTCCGTAGCCAAGTGGGAAGGAGCAGCAGTGCGTAGACCGGGGTTCGAGCCCGTGAGCCACCAAATACGGAGGATGCGGAAAGGTCAGGGAATGACCACCGCATATTCCCGGAGCAATATGGCCTTAGTTGCTAATGCTCCTAAAAACCAAATAACAACAACTGGAAGGGTACGTGGAAGATTTAGAGATGGGGAGACAGTCCCCACCCTTCCAACGGTTGCGGAATTTTCTAGTTAGCTCGCGATTGGATGGAATGCATCTAAAGCAGTAGAAGTGAGAACAGATGCTACAACATAGGTATTCGTCGCGAGAATCACAGATATTACAAATGTGTGGCTCCATTTATACAAAATAACGATATAAAAAAGAAATGTTCAATAAAAAATAAAGACCGAAAGGTACGATGCAACCCGAACTATATTACTTGGACTTGATAATGTTTCAAACAAAGTCATTACACAATTTCTAAAACTACAAATTAAAATAATTCGTTGGCTGTGAGCAAGAATCAGTACTGCTAGACGATTCACTTCAAATTAGGTTCTACTGCCACAATTAAAATAAAATTGCTTGTTCTGTGAGTAGACCTAAATACAATCCCGGCATGTAACGTTATTTGTGATTTTTGTCTGGTTTAAAAGCAGACTGGGCTATAAACTTTAAAACATAGCAGAAAATCTTCCGCGAATAAACTGCATAAGATGCATGTAACTTTACTAGGTTAACGTCGGCAATAAACGAAGCTAGCATAGCCAAGCAGTGTGGAAGGAAACAAAGCTTAACCAAGATAAAAACACTTATCTGAGGATCAGTAAAGCAGTGATCACGAAGGCTGGGAGAAACAGTTCCCATAAAATAAACTGTTACAGTGCAAAACCGGCTGTAAAATAATTAAACTTTAATTAATAATTCATAAAAATCAAATGTAAACTGAGACGGAACGCTACCACAGCACCACCTCTGTGGTGTCATTACAACATGGCATCGTTTTAAACAGCCCTAATCATATTCTTACTGAAATTCATCTTCGAATATCTCAATTAATCACTAAAACTGTTTTACAATTTTTTTTTTGTGAAAAAGCAAATTTTAATTAAAATAATATAATTTTTCTATATATATATATATTATATAAGTTTTAAAATAATTTTTCTTGTTAAATTTCTTTCATAATGTCTGAAAACTGCTATAAAATTCGTTGCTGCCGTTGAGGTACTTTCCTCACTTGTTACATATTTATGAGCTTTTGCATCTCGTCAGCTCCAATGTGTTGGATGAGTCACATAAATGAAGAAAAGATGATCATGAAAACGCTTTTTCTTCTAAAATGGATGGGGAGAAGAAAGGCAAGTCTTGTGAGGCAAACAAGTGGTTGCTTTTCAACAAACAACTTTAAGAAGTAAATGGCTGGCTTTCGATGGTCATCGTATGCGAATAGAATAAGAAGAATGCTGAAATAAATTTAATTACTTATCTTTCTGGCGATCCCCTTTGTGGTGTCATCGTTTTCAACAGACTCTAGTCATATTCTTACTGAAATTCATCTTCGAATAGCTCAATTAATCGCCAAAACGTTTTGATATTTTTTTGTTAAAAAAAGCAATATTACAGAGGCAACAGGAGCACAGAAATAAAGCAAAATTACGGTTCGATATTTCTTACGTTTCGGACACAAAAATACCTAGAGACTGATGAGGTTTCGTTCCGCATATTACACGCAGGAATTCGTTTGATCCTTCTTTTGACTATTTTTCCTTCATCCAGTCTATTTCATATTTTATCATCTCAAAAAATACTCATGAAATCCATGCGTTACCGTTTTAAAATCCCAGGAAATGGTTTCATGGTTAAATTTCAGTCATTCGCTTATTTTTATACAACTCTGACGATGTGATTTATTGCAATTGCTAATACCTTCTTTCGTTGGAGAGGATTTATGTTCCATTTCTTACTACTGCTAGTGGCCAGCTATCGTTTACTGTGGAAAGTTTGTGCCGGCTGATATTTCTCTGAGTGTGTTTAACACAGGACCAAGAAAGCTAACGACATCATCCGATATGATTAAAGCTGAAAAATACGCAGATATTAACAAATCGATAAGGAATACCATTTTGAACATTAGGTCCTATAAATGGTGATGTTCTTGATTTGCACTGAAGCAACTAAGGGTATCAGGCATCAGTATATTTATGTTACTTATTTGCACCGCGGCATGCTGATAACTCGTGATGGTGGCCTTATCCACCACTATGATTTCCCAACAAGTCCTATTTATAGGCAAAACATTGCTATAGACAGACTTAGAGCAATTATATCTCAAATTTTATGAAAAATTTCGTCATGATGACGTTACCTGTTAATGTATTATTTTTAATTTTAAAAAAATGAAACAAAATCTAAAAAGAAAAACTCTCAAGCGAAGGACATAGGATTTTCCAAGTGAGTTATTTCTCGATTTTCAACTAGTAAAGCTACGTAGAAATTGGCTCATACACATTTAAAAAAACGACATAAAATTGTGACGCAGTAGTATTGAAGCGCCGTAAAAACAACTTCTGCGTAATTCAAGAGCAAAAATTGAACAAGCATGACCAAGGCTAATATATAGACCTTGGTGAACAAGTGGCACAAAAGTTTGGTTTTTACAATCAAAAATCTTGCAGTAGTCTTAAAGTGCATTGCGACAACCCATCAGGTGTTAAATCATTTGGCTTTATTGAAACTACTGTCAGCACTTTTCTCAGTACATGTTGGAAGAAGGTAAATGTCTTGATACAGACCCGCAAAAAGACCCGCCGCCTTCGCTAAAAAAAATGATACTACAATTAGCATAAATTATTTCACATTATTAGTATACTAAAGATATTTTAAACTCGACAATAGCATCATACGTATATACAGGATGATTATAAAGTCCTTTCCCACTTTAAAAAAATTAACTCGAAAATGTCATATGGAAAAATGTTTTCTTGCATTGTAATAAGTACATGTGGGAGGTTTTAACGATAAAAATAGTTCAAATTTACCACCAGCAGCTTAGTGATTTATTCTTTCCAATAAAGACATTAGCTGTTCACGTTCGTTATAAAAAGGAATGTTTGTTTGAAGAATTTGAGTGTTTGCTCGCCATGGTCTTATTCTTCGTCGTAAAGAGTAAAAAAAAAAATAAATAAATAAGCCTGAAGCCCTACATAAGTAAACAAGTCCAGTAAAGTTTCGTTTTGAAATGTTGCCTAAAGATAAAGCACTAATCAAACTTTACTGTAAGAATGACGATAGTGTTATTGCAGCCTCAGAACCTATCAAAGAAAAAAAAATCTCAACGCCCCCTTATTCGAAAAGAACCTTATTGAACATTGTAAGGCTTTTCGAAGAAAAGCTACCCAACTCATAAGCGTAAAAGTGGTCGTTCGCCAACATCACAGGAAGTGACTCAAATAATTGATGAGGAGCAACAATAACTTTTACAGATTTGAAGAACATAATCCACCGCATATAGTGAACATTCCATCAGAAATTTCGGGACATATGCGGAGAACACAGTGCCCCGTCTTCGTTATAAAATGGTGGATAAAGATTTGGTCGTCAATAAATATTGGGGAAAAATTTGCCTTAGCGATTTTTCCAAATTAATCGCTCTTCGCGTTCCCTAGTAGTCAAATTGCGAAATAATATTTACTGTTTAAAACACTCCCACATATACTGATTATAGCGCAAAAACCGCTTTTCGAAACGACATATAGTTTTCGAATTATTAATTTTTAAAAGTGGAAAAGGACTTCATAATTGCTCTATACACACGCAAACAACAAATATAAATACAAACAGACATTATAAGGACACAAAAAAAGGGGAGAAATACTTCATCACCATTAGACGCAATGCCCATGTGACCAATTTCATGAGCAATCAATAATAATAAAAGTGGTGTGCCCGGTCCACCACATCTAATTACTGCCACAATAAAATAGGTGAGCTACACCTATTTTACTGCCTCAATATTAACGACATAAAAAGGTAGAAAGTGGTGCCATATACAGTATACAATGAGGCTTTACCTCTGAATTACTAAAGTATGTATAAGTTTACTCTGTTGATCAGCCTAATAAACTTGAGCGTACCAAAGCTTCCACAGCTTAGAAAAAATAATAATATCGAGTTACGCTTTGCTTAAATATAACTGATATTGTGACTGTTACTCCTAATAATCGATCATACGTAGTGAGCATAGAAATTCAGCAAATGTGATTGATTATTAATGTTCTCCTACATGGTACAGGTTATCATATAAGGAAAAATCAAGGAACGACAGATAAGAGAACAAAAATTTAGAAATAAAGAAAAGTGTATATGTCCACTGAAGAAGACAGAATCGAACGAAGGTAAAGACATTGGTAAGAATTAAGTGCTAATCAAATCAAGGATCACTCAAAATTATTACAAAAGCCAAGAATTTTTGTAAATAATCACCAATCAGAAAGGCGCAGTCAGTTGCTGGACAAAGAACGAATGTTCTAGTGGCGTGTTGCAGGCAGTCGCCTTTGTGGAGATTAATTAGGTGTAACGCTCAAATGGGAAACAACGTATTCATTTTCTGCAGTCTACTGGAGCGAGTTCTGTACAGCGAAGTTATCTTCCATTGTTCCTCTTTTGTAATGATGTTATAACTTGCCTGTTGTAAGAGCAGAGTTTCCCAATCTATGGTATGAGAACCACAAGTGGTACTGAACGTAGCAAGCAATCTCCGAGACGTTTCACACAAAAAAAGAAATGTTTGTACAATTAACTGATTTAAAATTTATTTCTACATCTATTTGTATATGTAGAAAATAAACCTGGGAATAAAACCTTTTAGAAACGCGCGTCTTTTTTATAAGAGATCCTTATTAAATAAAAAAAAAAAATCTGAAACAGTGACTAAGGCAGCGTTTTCCAACCATTAGCCGGCGATATTTACTACTTTCTAGGAGATTCAACTGCTTTTTTTTTTTTTTTATTTTCGCAAGAAACTTAGCTTATTTGATGCGACGAATCCCCAAGGTGTTGATTTTGAGTGGAAGTTTTCTAGTTGCATTTTTATTTCACAGTTTTCTTTACATAACTGAGTTAAAACAAAAAAATCTGTATCTAGACAGAAAACTGAGAAAATTATGTGGGTACCAAAAAAAAAACAACTAAACTATTATGTAAAAGGGTCATCCGGAAATTACCTTTCAACTAGCCATGTGTATTGCATGTTCTCTGGTCGATTTGCCTGGTTTGCTGGGCGAAACCTTGCTATCGACGCCTGAGACAGAATAACTCAGCCATGGAGTGGTAAAAGCCCATAAAAGTTTCTCGCGTCATCGACGGGAGCGAACCCGGACCTTTTCCACCCAGTGTGGGTAGGATGTGACGATACCACTGTGCTACCGGCGCAGACAAACCACAAACCAAAGAGGGAAAAAAATGCATAGTACTGCTACGCAAAATGAAAGATTTTAACAAGGAAACTAAGACGGCTTTCCATCAAGAAGCAGAAGGTCTACCGGAAATGGCAGAAAACCCAACTTCTCTCAGACCTTTCCATTTTTAAGAAAGAAAGAGCATACCTCTTGAAAAAGAAAAGGCGGATCCTTAACCAAGCTGTTCTCGATAGGTTGAAGCATGGAAGAAGGATCCTTTCGCATCATCATCATCTAGCCATTGGCCAAAAGCTTGTCCAGGAATGGGCACAGTTCAGCTTACAGCAAGCAGATTTTCCTGACTCTGATTCCTCTCTCCCGCACGAGGACTGGTTACCTAGGGCACACTTGACTGAAACAGAAATAACTAGAGAGACTCTAATTGATGTCATTAATAAACTACCCAACAAAGCTACTGTAGGTCCTGATGATTTCCCACTCTTTATTATCAAAATTTGCAGCCCATATATAGTCGACCTTCTCCTTCACCTTTTCAGACAAATCCTGCAATCTGGAATAGTTCCTTCAATTTGGAGAACTTACCATGTTAAGCCCATTCCAAAGATCAAGAAACCCAAATCTCCTAAAGACCTGCGACTAATCTCCATCAGTTGTTCTTTACTCAAACTTTTTGAAAAAGTAATTCAGCCAACGATTGCCTAGCATTGCTTTGCACACAGGCCCGAGTACCTGCATACCGTTCTGCACAGGAGATCGACAACTACCAATCTTCTTGATATCCTCTTCAGAATTCAGCGCACCTTTAACACCAAATCACAGATTGATATCGTGTTCCTCGACATTAAATCGGTTTATGACAGAATACACCTCCCAGCTCTATTTACCATTCTGAAACAATACTTCAGCCTGACAGAAACCTTACTTCAATTTTTGAAGTCTATTTTACTTCCTAGACACCTGTCTGTGACCCACAATGACTTTCAGGTAACTACTGACGTCTCAAGAGGCATCCCGCAAGGAAGCGTACTGTCAGCTATCCTGTTTGCAGCAGTTTTAGAGCCTTTCCTAGCCCAGAATCCTAACTTTACCTCTTACGCCGACGATCTGAAGTTCTACGTGAGCTCAGATCATAATCATCAGATTCATGATATCCAAATCTTTGTTAGTGGGGAGCCGGTGCTGTTGTTTGTTGTTTGGGTTTTTTTTTAGGAGCATTAGCAACTAAGGCCATATTGCTCCAGGATATGCGGTGGTCATTCCCTGACCTTTCCGCATCCTCCGTATTTGGTGGTGACGGGCTCGAACCCCGGTCTAATCAAGAAGCGTGTGCTACGCACTGCTGCTCCTTCCCACCTGGCTACGGAGGCGCAGGGAGCCGGTGCAAAAAGTGACCTCTCATACTGACCTTGGCCTTACCTTTCAGCCTCACTTTGTCAGGATGAGGCAGAAGACGTACGCGGCTCTTTGGACCGTGCGTCAGGAGCTCGTTGGTGTTCAACAGCCAGCGCTGCTTGTTCGGCACATCCTGAGGTGTATTACGCTGACCCCTCTCTATGCATCAGAAATTTGGTCATCTGCCCCTGCCTCATACCTTCACAAGTATCTCAGTTTAGAGTACTGGTTGCTTAGATGGATGAACAGGGTGGTAGGCCACCCCCTAACTATCCCCAGATCGATCCTAAAAGCAAATCTGGGCACCACTCCCTGGAGACATATCATGACAAAAAAATGTCCTCACGCTTGCATGGCTTCTAACGGGGCGAATTGATGCTCCATCTGTATCCACATTAATCTCTGGCCCGAGGAGGGCAAGAGGGGGAGCACTCCGACCCCTGTCTCCCTCTGCGTCTTATGTTGTCAAGCATTGATTCCCTGAGGAACATGTTTCCAGCCAACTGTCTTCGGATCTTCAATAAATTTAGGATCCACCTAATAGGTTCTGTGAAGACAAGCCCTACAAGAAGGAAATCCTCAAGAACTGCTACCAGATAATGAATCTATGATACTTGCTCCTGGACACGACTGACTTTTTTTTTTTTTTTTTTCTTTTTAACTTGCCTATTGGTATTTGACAAAGACTTTTTGTCTTCACGCAATTATATATTTTGTATATTACTGTATTTTTTTGTATATTATGGTGTATTTTGTATATTTAATCCTGTGCATGTCTCGGGTCGAGCACGCATATACTTTTGTTTGTACATGTGTTCTTCGCACCTTAGTCGGTAAACATTCACACCCTTCTGGCACAGAGCCCGTCCCGGGGTGACCCAAGGTTTCTTGAGAAATAAACTGATTTTAATAATAATGTCGAAAGCGAAATATGATACTTTTCTCCGCGTCAGTATTTATACGTTAAAATGGTATTGTCACTGTTTTATAGCTTCATCCAAATAACAGTTTTCATAGGCTGTTGTTATGTCTTGGCACTGGATATTACAAGCCTTTTGAAATCGTGCATGAGTATGAAAGGGGAGAGGTACAGTGTTAAAATTTTTGATAAAAATAATGCATGACTTCAAATAGTAAAACATCGAATTTTACGTAGTTTCAATGACGTCTTTTTTTTTTTTTTTTTAATTACAGGTCAGGAAGTCAACAAAGTTGTGTGAATGAGGAAAGACGGAAAAAATCGGTCACAGTCCGGTCATTCAATATTTAGGAAAAACGGATACTCCAAAGGCAATTCAGGAAGATAAAGTTCCAACGTTGTGGGAGTATGCCCCTTCCTATTCCAGGGTTAAGAAGTAGGCAGAGAATTTAAATAAGGAAGGGGGGACCAGGAGGAATGCTGTGGAAGACCTGCAACATCTAATAACTCCATAAGTCGTTGACAGTGTGCACGGTCTGCTGAAAGATCGACGAGTTACAGTTCGTACATTGCCAGTATCTTGGGCAAACTCTATTAATATGTGGTACACTCATGAATGAGTGTACCACATACTAATAAACTCTATTAGTATGTGGTACACGATGGGTCCCAAAGTTGCTCACAGCAGATCAAAATCGCACAAGAGTCAAGTGAACATTTGCATCGTTTTCAAGCAGTAAATTTCCTTGCAAGGATTGTGGCCATGAATGAGACGTGGTCCATCATTTTCAGCCATAGACAAAGGAACAGTCCAAACAGTGGAAACACAGCTTTTCTCTCCCTCCAAGTAAAGACGAGTCGATTCCTTCTGTTGGCAAGGTAATGGCATCGGTTTTTTCAGATGCTGATGGACTGTTGCTATTCATCAGATCTCGCATCATCGGACTTTCCCCTATTTCCTAATTTGAAAAAAATATTTGGCTGGCATCCATTATCCCACCGACAGTAACGTTATTGTTGCAGTGGATGCATTCCGGAAAATCCAAGAAAAAACTTTCTTCGCAGCTGAAATCAACGCGCATTGCAGCATCGATAGCAAAAGTGTATTGATTCCGAAGGGAACCATGTTGAAAAGTAAAATGTTACCAGACTCCTCAAATAAGCCCCTCTACTCAAGCCACGAACTTTTATAAGCGCCTCACGCACATGCTTTTACTAGAAAGGCTAATTGTTAACCACCAGATTACTTAAAATTAACCTGCCCTAATAGTGGAAACTGACAGTTACTAAAACTCACTAACGAACTGACATACCCTCCAAATTACACTAGTGTGCAAAACTTAAGGACCATCACTATTTCTAAAGGTTACAACCACAAAATCTTTACTTGAGGTACTCTTTACTGATGAGAATAGATTCAGTCTCAGCAGCGATTCTGGACGTCAGCTAATCTGGAGAGAGGTTGGCACACGGTATCACCCCGCAAACATCACTGAAAGGGATCGATATGGCGGTCGAGGTGTTCTCGTCTGGGGAGGCGTTATCTTGGATGGACGTACACAACTCGAGATACTGGAAGACTGTACTGAGGTAATCCTTCCCCATGTACGTCTGTTCCGAGTTCGTGTTTATGGATGATAACGCCACACCCCATCGCACTGCAGCTGTGATATGCTTTTGGAAAGTGGGGACACTGATCGAATGGATTGGCCTGCTCGTTCTTTCGATATAAATCCCATCGAACACATATGAGACGCTCTGAGGAGACGCCTAGCGGCACATCCACACCCACCAGAAAATGTTCACCAGCTGGAGATGGCGCTGACAGAGGAATGGACGCTGTTACCGCAAGAACTTGACAATGTTGTTCTAAATATAGACAGGCGGTGTAAAGCCTGCATCGACATTAGGGGTTTATTATTTTTTTTATTTTTATTTTTTTTTATTTTACTATAATTTTTTTTTATTTTTTTATTTTTTATTTTATTTTATTTTTTTATTTTATTTTATTTATTTTATTTTTTTTTATGGCTTCTGTCAGGTAGCTTAGGCAACCCTGGCAGAGGCAGCCAGAGTATAATGGGCAGCCTGGCTCACCTCCCAGTGGTTGTGGCGGGGAACGTGGAGTCCCAGTAGGGGCCCCGCGGCCAAGCAGCCAGACACAACAACAGAACAAAGCACAATACTACATTACCAGACATTACACTTTTTTTCTGGCTGTGCAGTAGTTCTGCATTTCATCACAGAGTACATATGGTGCAGATGTGGGAAACCACCGGTGGCGCCTGAACCTAAATACTATGCCACTATTAGGGGTGGCCATATCTCCTACTGATGATCACCTCTTCCCTTTGTTCCATCTTTGGCAGTGATGCATCTGTATCATGGCAGCCAGTGCTATGTTGCCATTTTTGAATAAATTCCTTCTGTGCCGTTTTGTTTCTGTTGTTGTGTCGGTGTTGTTTCCTTCATAATTTCTGTACCACCTGATAGGTATGCTTTTCTCATATCCAGGCAACTCCTATGAGAAGCTACAGGTGAAAACCTGGCTGGTCCTTAAATTTTGCACACCGGTGTAGTATTAGTAATGGCCACATGGTGTAAAGAAGCCTATGGCTTATGCTGCACCAGCCAAAAAATAATAATAAAAGAAAAGGAAATAGACAACCTGTGCATCTCCCTCCTCCCATAGGTAGTTATCCAGCTGACCTCTGAATATCCCCAAACTATCAGTCTCTGCCACCCATGCAGGTAACTTATTCCAGTAATTTATAACTCGCTGGCTAAAATAAAACTTCCTGCAATCCAGTCTAAACATCTCACCACGTAACTTGGAATTATGGCCCCTTGTTCTAGAATCATATTCTAAGGTGCCTAGTTTCCAAACTCTGCAATCCGAGATATTCGAAGTCTTTCCTTATATGCACGTCGTTTTTCCGATCTCACCAGGCGAGTTACCCGTCTTTGTATCCCTTTCAAGAAGCACAATGTCTTTCTTTCGGTGCAATCTCCATACTTGAACATAATATTCCAAGTGTGGTCTGACAATAGCCTTATATAATGGGATTATGACGTCCTTATCTCTACTCGCAATCTGTCGATAAATCATCGATAGGAACCATGGGCCTTCCTTGCAACCAGTCTACAATACTCGGAAAACTTCATCGCTAACTATATCGTAATACCTAAGTCCATTTCCGCCACTACCGACTTTTTTCAACTCCGCAAAGTGTTTAAGTTATTTTGGGGTTATTGTTCTGCAGGTACAATACCTTACACTTTGCTGGATTAAAGCATAGCTACAATTTTTATAACCATTCCTGAAAGTCTATCTAGGTCACTCTGAAGAAGCTCTGCTTGACGGTGATCATTAACGATTCTACCAATCTTTACATTATCTGCAAATTTAGACATCACGTTCTCTATCCCTTCATCGATGTCATTTATGAAAATCAAAAACAACAGTGGTGCTAATACTGATCCTTGGGGGACCTCACTTCTTACGCCAACCCAATCTGAGGAATAACCATTTATCACGACCCTCTGTCTCCTACCCTGAAGCCATCTATCTATCGGTCAAAATATTTTCCCTGTGATTCCAACCTGTTCCAGCTTATAGAGTAACCGCTCATGTGGGACTGACTCAAATGCTTTGCTGAAATCCAAATAAACAATGTCGAAATTATTCCCAAAGTCCAGCTCTGTCAGTGACCCTGTCAAAATAGCTAACCAGATTAGTTAAACATGATTTTCCCTTTACAAAACCGTGCTGAGTATCCTTCAGAATTCCATTTCTATCTATATGATCCTGAATTCCATGAATTCCACCCTTGATCATTGTCTCAATGGTTTTCCCTACTACTGAAGTTAGACTAACCGGCTGGTAATTTCTTACTTCACTCTTGGAACAGCCATTATATATTGGAGATACATTGGCACTTTTCCGATCCAACAGTATTTCTCCTTAGTCCAGTGATGCTCTCATAATTAGTCTCAAAGGTTCAATGCAGACTCCTCCCTTAAGATTCTAGGGTAAAAAAAAAAGGTAAAGTGCAGCCATTATCAACCCACTGCAGAATGGAAGCCTCCTTAACAATTCACGCTGAGGGAAATTGACCATAATCTGCCACGCTGGTCCAGTGCGGGTTGGCAGATCGATCGTATTCAGCAGTCAGGGGCTTGAATCCCGGTCTACTCAAAGAGCGTGTGCTACTGCACTCCCGCTCCTGACCACTCGGCTACGGAAAACCTATCAGCTAATAGATTCCTAAATACAGTGATACGCATTACGCTATCAGTTTTACGTTATACCTTACGCTATCAAGTTCGAGATATACGTTACGCTATATCGTAACGATCACAATATTAAATTAGTATATCCTTAGCTAAACACAAAAAGACACTCGTTTGAGTTTTCCGTGGTTTTGCAGCAATGCACCCGTAGTTTCTATCTTATAAACTCCTCTAATACTATCTGCCACCTGGAGTATAAACAGAAAATATATTATTTACTTTCGCGCTTCATTTTGATTGCACTGTTTCAATTAGCGCAGAGGCTTGTTATTGTTTATTTGGTTTTTAGGGGCATTAGCAACTAAGGCCATATTGCTCCGGTGGATATGCGGTGGTCATTCCCTGACCTTTCCGTATTTGGTAGTCACGGGCTCGAACCCCGGTCTAATTAAGAAGCGTGTGCTACGCACTGCTGCTCCTGCCCACCTGGCTACGGAGGGGCCGGCAAAGGCTATAATGCATGTCAGAACTATGCTTGGAGTTATAAAGGCCAATTTGTCTCATTTGAAGTATGGGGAAAAACAATTTTGATGCACACGCGCAAACAAACGGTGGTCCGGTACATGTCTGTCTGGGAAGCGTTCTCCATAAATTCGTTGAGCGGCTCGTCCATTGCCCTCTGCTAATCCATACACTAGGTACATGTCTGCCAGCTCACAGTTCGTATATCGATGCATGCTCTTCGTGCGGCGACTACTGCTTGAATGAGTAAACCAGAAATTTTCTCTCTAGCGAACTGATGAACAGCGCCGTCTACCGACTTACGGTGACGTTTCCGGTTATGAGTTTCCATGCAATTCACATTCCTTTAGATGTTATCTACCTCCCCTAAACGTTTGTACCGATGTTTTTGAGACACCGTGTATAATACCGGGTGGTTATAAAATAACTTTCCCTAATCAGGAGACCCTAGTGTTAAAAACGGTTAAAGATAGCGCTGTGAAAATCGGTGGGTATGTCATTTAGAGTATGGGGAAGTGATTTGTAGAAGAAAGAAAATTAGTTCAAATTTTCGCCACCAGGGGAGAAATTGGCACTGGAGACATAAGATGGAATACTTAACTTAGAATTAGATTTTAATATTAGAACTTAGAAATCTACAGATATTGTTCTATGGCTTTCCTTCACTTGAGACGACATTCTGAAAACGGAGGACTGCTTGCGACACAGTTTCGAGTAGCACCTCATTGGAGATGTTGGCTACATGATGTTTAATTCTTGCTTTCAAATCGATAAGCATCTGTATGCCGCCACCGTAAACTCTGTCTTTCAGGTATCCCCCAGAACCAGAAATCACAAGGATTGAGATCTGCTGATCGGGCTGGCCAGAGCTGCGGAAAGTCTGTAGAAATGATGCGATCATTTCTAAATGTTGAACAGAGCAGTTCCTTCACTTGTCGACCAACGTGGGGAGGGACACCATCTTGCATGGACACTACGGTCTACAAACATTGCCTTTCTTGCAGAGCGAGAATAATGTGATCTCTTAGAAGAGCGCAGTACCCGCACTAGTTACCATACACCTTACGAGGCCATGAGGTGTAGCCTCTTCAAAGAAAAATGGTCCGATTATAAACTCTGCTGTGAATCCACACCATACTTTAACATATGGACTTTGTAGTGGTCTTTCATGCAATACAGATGAACGAGAATATTCGGTAGTTTTGTGCATTTACAGCCCCATGAAGAGTGAAATGTGCCTCATCAGACCACAAGATCATTCGAACCCATGCATCATCAAGTTCCATAAGAGCCAGAAATTGTAAAGCAAAGTCTATTCGTTGTTGCTGTTGTTGTTTGGTTTTTAGGAGCATTAGCAACTAAGGCCATATTGCTCCGGAGATATGCGGTGGTCATTCCCTGACCTTTCCTCATCCTCCGTATTTGGTGGTCGCCGGCTCGAACCCCGGTCTAATCAAGAAGCGTGTGCTACACATTGCTGCCCCTGTCCACCTGGCTACGGAGGCGCCGTCGTTGTTGCTGATCACAAGACTTTAGTTCTTGCACTACGTGAGTCTTGTACGGGAACTAGCGTAAAATTATTCGAAGCACTTTACGTATAGTAGACCAAAGAAGATTCAAGTCCTTTGACACACCTCCGGCACTACTGACTGGTAGTGTTCCGCATTCTGACCATTGCAACCGCCAATTCATCCACTACCTCCGTTCCGATACGTGGTCGTCCCTTACCTGGAATTACACCTAATTCCCCGGACGGTTGTTTCAAATTTCTTTATTAGTTTTCGAAGCCACACTGACAATGCCAAAGGTCCTTGACGCAAATTTTTAAGTTTCCGATATTCACGTAGAGCTGCATTAGCGTTACTATTATTCTGGTAGAAAGTTTTACTAAAAGAGCACGTTCCCTTTTTGTAAGAGTCATAATAATAAATAAATTTTCTGTTTATACTCTGGGACGACCAAACGGTCAGAGGAGTTCGCATGATAGATTGAATACAAGAAACAGCACCGTATTCAGTAGTCACGGGCTTGAACCCCAGTCACTCAAGGCACGTACTTACGCACCTGCGCGCCTGACCACTAGGCTACGGCATAGACGGTGGCACTGGCCTTTCTGCTTTTATGTACCAGGATGCATTTGCGAAAGCAGCGTGTCTTGAAGTAAATGACAACTTTTACATATGTGCAGCGCCCCTGGTGGCAGAATTTTTTTTTTTTTTTTTTTTTTTCCCCTTCTACAAATCGCTTCCCCATACCCACCGATTTTCACAGCACTAACTCTAACACTAGTCTCCTGAATAGAGAAACTTATTTTATAACTACCCGGTAGGTATGTCTGTAAATTGCATGTGTTTTGTGGTCGAGAGGCGAAAAATCCTAGTTTTCGGGAGAAAAAACGATGTTACCTTTGCCTGAGACCGAATAACTAAGACCACTTCTGAAAAAGTAAAAATCCCTCGAGTTATTGACGGGATTCGAACTCAGGTTTCTCCCCCCCCCTCAGTCTGGGGAGGAACGGTGATTGTATCAACTGTACTACGGCGAGGGCGCAATGGTTTTGCTTATTTTTCAGAGATGTTTCATACATTGTCAATCAGAATGGTTAAAAAAATTTTCAGTGAACTGGAATTTTTTTAAACAATTCAATTGCACTCTTATTATCAAACGGTTAAAAAAAAAATCGTGCTGAAAATTGACCTTGACAAATTAAATAGAAATAAACGTCCATCAAAAATAAGAAAAAAAAAAAAAAAAAAGAGTCCATTACTCCCATGAACTTAATTATATTTAAAGGAGACTTATTTAGAGATTCTCTGTACTATTAAACAAACTTAGTCAACGCTAAGAGAAGTCTCTGTAATCATTAGCTATATATTGGTTGGTTATAGCGCTTAGGCCACGTTGCGCCGTATGTCTGTAAATTGCGTGTGTTCTGTGGTTGCTAGAAGACTAACCCGAGTTTCGGGGAGAAAAACCTATTCTACCCTCGCTAACTCAACCACGTTGTGAAAAAGACCCATAAAAATTCCTCGTGTTATCGACGGGATTTGAACTCAGACATTTTCACCCAGTGTGGGAAGGACGGTGATAATACCTACTCAAAGAGTGTGACACAGCTGCAGGAGGCTCTGAGTTCAGGAAGACCCAAAATAAAAAGAGATAAATGAAAACGTTACATTGCACCAGGACCCATGCTCGTGATGGTAGGCCACTTACTACATTTATGAAAACAAACGCAATTTGTAAAACGTATAAAATTTATACCACAGTGACTCCACTTCCCAGTGATGGTGCACTGTAAGTGAAGTTATAATAATAAAACACAGCACAGACGAGCACTTCACGATATAATAGCAAGCATGTCCATAAACAGATTGAAACACTTACTGGATCTGCAATGACTGTACTTCCCACTTTTCTACCTCATGAACACACTCGGATACACCTGAAGGAGGTGACTGTCCCTCTGTATAAAGCAGTGGTCAGGCCGCGCTTTGAGTACTGCGTACAGGTCTGGAGGCCTCATTTTAGGAAGGACATAGATTTGCTTGAGTGTGTGCAGAGAAGGGCAACAAAATTGGTGAGGGGAATGAAGGGATCCTCTTACCAAGAGAGGCTTAAGTTCTGCAAATTGCAGTGGCTGGAGACTAGGCACCTGCGCGGTGATCTCATTGAGGTGTATAAGGCCTTGAATGGGTTGAGCATGCTGAATTCTGATGGGATCCTTCCACTTGTTCAGATTACGAACCTAAGGGGACATAAATTCAATTTAAGAAAAGACAGATGTGCGGAAATTTGCCTTTAGCCAGCGGGTGGTTAACTGCTGGAACAAACTTCCATCTGTCGTTGTGGAAGTTGATAGGTTAAATCAATTTTAGGAGGAACTGGACAGGCATTTGGAGGGAATGGTGTGATTTTTTTTTTTTTTTTTTTTGGCTGATGCTGCATAAGCTCATACACTTGCTTTCTTCCATCAAATGCCACTACTACTACTACTTTCTTAATTTTAACAGTTCATAAACGCATATTTATTCAGACACCTTTACTTTTATTTTTAAATTTAAGACAGCGCTTACAGGAGTAATCAATAAGATGTGCATTTCGGGCATTAAAAAAAGAACTGTTATATTTATTGAAAAAGTGAAGTAAGTCAATTTAAAGAGTTCGTCATCACAGAGAAAATTTCTTTATACAGTGGCACACAAAAACAACTGCATCACCTTAAAAAAAGTAACATTTGTAGTGAAACGTATAAGATATTGTTTTGATTACAATCATTTTGTTTGTCGCAAAGCCATAATGGTTATGCATTAGACAGTAATTGCAAGCTATTGCATCAGCCTTTTCTATAAACACGGCGTTGGAAGGGTATACACGCACATTTGTATCCTGTTTTGCGGAGGTGTAAGCATGGCTCCATATGTTCAAGTTAACACCAAGAAAGAAAAGTGTAGCTTGCTCTGTCCCAGGAAGGACTTTCTACGCGTGCTATCGCCGATAAAATAGGTTGCCACCAGTCAAACGTATCCCGGTTGGTGAAATTAAAGCGTGAGAACAGTGATGTAAAGAAAAGACCTGAGCAGGCCGAAAGACAATGACTATGCCTTCGTAATCGCCATGCTAGTGCTCCTGATCTAAAACTGGACTTTGAGATGGCCTCTGGTGTCGAAAAAAAGTGCACGATCTATCCAAAGACAGCTTTCGGAATGTGATCTATCGGCCCAAGAAGAAGCCTTTGTTGACAAATGAGGAAGAAGCGATTTGCTTGGGCTAAAACGCATGTTTAATGGACAAAAGATCAATGGGATACCGTCATCTTTTCTGATGAATCGAAATTCAACCTGCATGGCTCGGATGGGAAGCGATATGTCAGAAAATGAAAATCTGAGGCATACCATCCTGAATGCATAACACCGACTGTAAAGTTCTCCGCCAGTCAGATGGTCTGGGGATGCATAACAAATAAAGTTTATTAATTAGTCGCATGACGAATTAAGTTTATTAACGAAACGGTGAATGCAAAAACTTACACTGCTATCTTGGAGGAGGGCCTGAAACTCATTATTAGGGATCACCACACAGACATCGAAAACTGAATTTTTCAACAGGACTCAGCACCTTGCCACACAGCAAAATTGGTAAGTTTTATGCTATTTAGATTTAATGATGAGTTTGTCTTCTTGTCTCACAAGGCTAAAAACATACTTACACCAATGTTTTCCCTCGTTTTTCTCCCTTGAGGTTCAGCCATACCTCATAATTGCTGGCATTATAGTGTTGGACTGGCCCGGCAACAGTCCACATTTGAACCCTATTGAAAATTGCTGGTACATAATGTTGTCTAAAATTGCTTAGAAGAAGCCAACAAGTAAGATTCAAGTGCAGGAGAGCATTGTAAGGGTGTGATACCACTAAATTGGGCAACCGTATATCCAGAAGTTGATTTAACTCTATGCCAGATCGTTGCAAGGCTGTAATTGCAGTTCGAGGAGGAACAACAAAATATTGAAGACTTATTTTGCTGATTTACAGTAGATAATACTATTACATTAACTTGTCATTTCAGTTTGTACACGTAAATGCAATAAAATACTGTATATGTTTGGGTGTCACGATTTGTCATATTTCCATTAATTGCGCATTTTACCCTTCGGGAAGCTATTTATAGAAATTATGTATATCAGGTGGAGTCTTTTTATTTGATTTCATTCGCAGAGATATACATCTCATCTAACAAATGCATTTCAAACATTTCTGCAACCCACAATGCAGCGCAAAAGACATTTTTTTGCAAAATTCACAAGTGATGCAGTTTTTTTTGTCCATCACTGTATATAAATACTTGCTTTATTAAGGCACACAGTGAAGTGGCAAATGTCATTTGAACAAAAATGAAACTTTTCGTCTGAGCAGTGATAAATTGAGACACTTATGCGTAAGCCTCAATCTACTTTTTCTAAGTTAATATAATGATGTCAACTTGCAACTATAATTCAGTAACGATTTCGTAACACCAACAAAACAAAATACAATGAACAGTTAAACTTTATTTATTTATTTATTTCAATGACTATTTTCGCTTGATATATTGAGAAATTGCTTGATCTGCTTGAAGCTTCCTTTAGCAACAGCCAAGGAATCATATGCTGTACTTATGAATAACAAAAATGTATTGAAACTTTTCAACCAAAGATCTTGCGAAGTCTACACTAAAAAGCATTTCGACGTACTATGCTCTCCGTGATCATAAGAAATAAATGGATGAATGGTATTTCTGTGCTAGAAAATTTATTTATGGCAAGTTTGCTCTCGGTCTCATCAATAATATTTGAGCACGAACTTTTTCCCCCAGGTATTTCATGAACTGTTTGAGAAAGAAACCTAAGAAAACGAACAGCTGTTACTTCGCAGATGTGGGATGACAAAAAACTGCTGAAAGTTTCGAAACTTAGAAATTTAATGCTGGATTACTTATTTCTGATTTGAAAGAAGTATTCATCTCATCTATTACTCTTGGTCTGACATTTAACTACGGCAAACACTAAGGCTACGATGAGGATAGAAGCTATTCTGCTGCTATGTTACAGAGAAATTTTCAATTATTTGTCAAAGTCGAGTACTTTAAGGCCGCAGTTATTTAACTGCACTTGTAAACTGTTATTCCACACCGGTTTATAAATACCGGGAAAGTTTTGGCGCTATAACAACCAGAAATGATGTTAACTTAAAATATCTGTCTGCGGAAAAGAGCAGCGCAGTTGTCTACTTTAGGTATCAATTATGAACGCCAAATATTTCGTAAAGACTTATGTCCAAGAGCCAGATTTTTATTTGGCTTCTTTTCCACATTTTCGTTCTTCAGTCATAGTGTTTGCATCGAATAAATTTATTTTCAATATGATAGCCTTAGAGATTTCAGGAATTTCCCATTTAAATCGCGCCACAAACAATGGCCTTTGCCTTTCAAAATTCTCGTGACTGTGAAGCGAAACTGAATTTGAGATTTGTTCTATTTCTTGAAGCCAGTAGTATTTTCGTGGGGACTTTACATTCATTTGCTCTTTTACTAATCAATCATATCCTGCCGATTCACAAACAGGTCTCTTCTATTCCCCTTCGTATATTTCTCAAGGCAGTGTGCATTATTCCTTTCCTACCCTCCATGTTCCACCTACGTATCATTTCCTCTCATGTATGACTGCAGATAATCTTCTCCTCTTCAGTACTTCTACTGACTCCAACTTGGCCTTTTCAACATTTCAATCGCTCATCTCGAAGACGTACTTTTCTTACATTATTTCTACTTTAAATTCAATTACAAGTAACCCGGGTTCATCTTACTATTCCTCAAACCAGTAAAATCATTTTTTTTACTTATACGAGTCGCTTTATAATGGTGGTATAAAAAACAACAATAAGCGGCCCCTAGACAGAAACTGGCAAATCCGCTATATACAAATGTGATATACAGAGTCATGTTAACGGATTTCATTACAATGTCATAAGTATAATGATCATGTAACATGTGTCCACACAGAAAATCACATCACGCAACTAATCAGAAGTATAAATTGTGGCACAAGGAACTACAAGACAGAAGTCTTTGTCTGCCCTAGAAGGATGAAAACCACACCCACTGGAGGTGGTGCTAGCTAATACCGTACACACAGCTGCCCTAACTGGGGTACCAGCAGAAAAAAAAGGAGATGTCAGGTGAAATCAGTTTTTAGAGATATCGATAGACATTGCAGGTTTTGGGTTGGTTCCTTGTTGTTGAGATGTTGATATGAGTTGAACATATCATCATCTCAACATGATGATATGAGATGATTTGAACTGCGATAAATTGTTCCAAATTGTCTTACTATGTTCATTTCTGTTTCTCTTTATATTTTCCTATTTATTGTAGTTTTAATTTTTGTGCAACTCATAATTTCCCATGTAACTTTTATTTTTATCAATTTAATCACATGTATCATTCCTTAATGTAAAACTCATGGCCATGTCGCCGTGATGATAATTATTGTTTCTAGTACTTGTACCGTACTTAGCAGCAATAAAAGAAGTTTGTGATAGACTCGAGAAGAGTTGCGTTCTTTTCGTGAAAACAGCAGAGGAGAATTGTTGTAGCGCTGAGAACGATGGAGAATTTTCAGTCAGTGCCACTTCATTTCCCTCAGAAAAGTTGCTGACAGCAGTTTGTAATTTAGATCTGTCGTCGTGGTACACGTTTCCTCAGCACCACACAAGCAGAGACTGGTGTCAGACAAGCCAAACTGAAATAGTTTGGAGTTGATGGAGCCGTGCCCAGTAAGTATATATACTGCTGTTAAGCTGGGAGAAAAAATTGGCGAACATTCTTGTTGAGAGGGAAGGTAACTACAGGAACAAAAGAGCGGGTGACTTGTCCAGTAGTACTGGAATCCCACTGTGATTGCCACACATTGGTTCACCCCCATAATCACCTATGCATCCGGTATCTGGTTTTCAAAGGCCACCAGAGCAGTTAACAAGAAGCAGCTTGACTCGATTCAGCGCGTCTTCCTGCTAACCATCACCCGGGCCTGCTGCATGGTCAGCACGCATGCTGGCCGGCATGCTACCTCTACATCTAGAAATAGTCAAATGTGGTTTGCTTTATATACTTTCCAAAGGTAAAGCCATCTCCTGTCTCGATTTTACGACCGACACCTCAAATGAGAAGAAGGGCCTCACTGCATATTGCAGCAGGTCTGGCAGGCTAGGTGGACACATTACAAAAGAAGAAGAAGTCACCAGAAAATTCATTCCTACAATAGCAACAATACACCCGAAATCTCCCACATGATTCTCCCTGGCCTATAACGTCACCTTTCTGTTAACTGGCAATGGATCTATCAGAGGAAAGCTAACTGCACTCGGGATCATCGAAAACCCACAATGCCTCTGTGGTTCCCTCGAAAGTTGTGACCACCTGATGTACGAGTGCGAAATATATGAAGACTTGAGATGCCGCCTCCTGACTAGGATACATTACCTTCCTAAAAACCAAGAACAGCACATTCTCGAAAGAGAAGAAAAAACAATTCTGTTTATACTCCGGGACGACCAAACGGTCAGAGGAGTTCACAAGATAGACATAATACAAGAAACAGCACTGTATTTAGCAGTCACGGGCTTGAACCCCGGTCACTCAAGCACCTGTACTTATGCCTCGCGAGCTGACCACTCGGCTACTGCCGCCTATGTCGCATTTACGCGCTATACACAAAACTTATTCGCACGACGGAAGACATTACCATGGACATAGTCACTATCCGGATCATCATCAAAACCAAGAGAAGACAACCACCTATATTTTGGGAATCAATGCAGAGGCCTACCAACAAATGAGACTACACCACCACGAAATCTGAGAAGATCCAGTATAGGACAGCCTCAGCTGCATTCCTATTTATATCCCTACTGACTTACGGATTACCGAATAGAACTTTAACTACCAAATTGGACATCACTACCGGACCTGAATGAGAAGAGTAAGAAGGTTGGGAAAAATGGCGATCGCGCTTGTGCTCCCTTGCACAACTTTTCTCCCACTCCCATCACCTATTTTCGCCTGATGGATGTATTCCATTGTACCTGGAGGATGCCTCCATCTCCCATACTTCTACCTGTTTCCTCCCTTTCTTGACTCTAAAGCCCACCCACTAACTTTTTTTTTTTTACATCGGTCTCTGTCAAGAAGCTTAGGCGACCCTGGCCGAGACTAGCCAGAGAATAATGAGCAGCCTAGCTACCTCCTAGCGGTGTGTGCGGGCAACGTGGGGGTTCCACAAGTGGCCCTGCAGCCAAATGCCACGACACCCAACGCAAAACTACGTATTCAACATAGAACACTTTTCTGGCATTTACAGTAGTTCTGTTTTTCTTCACAATGTACATATGGCCCAGATGTGGGAAACCACAGGCGGCGCTTAACTCTAATACTATGCACACTAAGCCACACATTGGTAAGTTCATTCCAAATTCTCCGTTTCTCGGGCGCCTCCGTAGCCAGGTGGGAAGGAGCAGCAGTGCGTACCACACGCTTCTTGATTAGACTGGGGTTCGAACCCGTCATCACCAAATACGAAGGATGCGGAAAGGTCAGAGAATGACCACCGCATATCACGGAGCAATATGGCCTTAGTTGCTAATGCTCCTAAAAACCAAACAACAACATCTCCGTTTCTCGTCTTTGATGTTAACAGTTAGGTTACATGATATGCCGAGAATCTCGATAGGAACTCCGTGCCTTAGACGATAGCATTGTCCTATGAAAATGACATGCAATTCTAGCGGTAAAACTCCAGCAAGGACTTGCAGAGGACACTATTCTGCAGACTCAGAGCATGGCAAGCAGCATCTGTTGAATGTAATATATAGCATAATCCGTTGAATGTAGATTAGCTTGGAACAGAGTGTAACATTAACGGCTCTATGGAACCAGACTTCCGAAGCATACGTTGTTATCTCTAGTTAACTACATATCAGCTTTCAGGGCTAAAAATGTTCATCAAGGTGCATAGTATTAGGGTCAGCGCCGCCTGTGGTTTCCCACACTGCGCCATATGTACACTGTGAAGAAATACAGAACACCTGTAAATGCCAGAAAAGTGTTCTATGTTGAATACGTAGTTTTGTGTTGGTTGTCATGGCAGGTAGCAGGGCCCCTGGTGAAATCCCACGTTGCCCGCACACACCGCTAGGAGGTAGCCAGGCTGCCCATTATTCTGTAGCTAGTGTCTGCCAGGGTCGCCTAAGCTTCCTGATAGAGACCAATGTAAAAAAAAAAAAAAAAAAAAAAAGTTAGAGTGGGTGGGCTTTAGAGTCAAGAAAGGGGGGAAACAGGTAGAAGTATGGGAGATGACGCAGGAGGCATCCCGCAGGTACAATGGAATACATCCATTAGGTGATGGGAGTGTGAAAAAAGTTGAAGCACAAGCGCGATCGCCATTTTTCACAAACTTCTTACTCTTCTCATTCAGGTCCGGTCGTGATGTCCAGTTTGGTAGTTAAAGTCCTTTCCTGTGATCTGTAAGTCAATAGGGATATAAATAGGAATGTAGCTTTAGTTGTCCTTACTGGATCTTCTCAGATTTGGTAGTGGTGTAGTCTCATTTGTTGGTAGGCCTCTGCATTGATTCCCAAAATATTGGCTGTCTTCTCTTGCTTTAGATGATGATAAAGATAGTGACTATATCCATGGTAGGGTCTTCCGGCGAGCGAATAAATCCTGTGCATTGCGCGTAAAGGTGATATAGTCTTCTTCTCTTTCGAGGATTTGCTGTTCTTCGTTTTTAGGAAGATAACGTATCCAAGTCAGGAGGAGGCATCTCAAGTCTTCATATATTTCGCACTCGAACATCAGGTGGTCCCAACTTTTGAGGGAACCACAGAGGCATTGTGGGGTTTCGGTGATGCCGAGTGCAGTGAGCTTTCCTCTGATAGATCCATGGCCAGCTAACAAAAAGGTGACGTATAGGCCAGGGGAGAACCATGTGGGAGATTTCGGATATACTGTTGCTATTGTAGGAATGAATTTTCTGGTGACTTCTCCTTTGATGTGTTCCATCCAACAGTTGAAATTAAAATCTTGCGGTAACGAGTGGGATATTTTTGTGGTAAAAGCTGACCTCAATTAACGCGATTAATTCGTCCCGCGAGCGTATCGCGCAAAACGGAAACACGTTAATCGAATATAATAATCAATAGGAAAAAATTATAATTGGTCCTTAACCTTCAGGAATGTCAATAAAGAATTTTAAAAATACCCTTTAAATAACTTTTTAACTGTATACAATGTAAAAGATAATGAAATTAATTATGAAATTAAATGTTTATTGCATAAAACAGCGGTTCCCAAACCGTGCGCCGCGTAATAATTTAAAATTTAGAGGAAACACAGCTATACTCGACTTCCGTCGGACACCGCGTGAATATGACACCTATTTCAACGAGCACAAGGTAGTTCACAGTTTCAACATTTCTTATTAAATTGTTTGGACCTAACTACTTAATAAACGGAACTGTTAGGTATTTCTTTTGGTCTAGGTGCGCTGTGAAAAAATTACTGAGACAGTAAGGGCGCCGTGAACCGAGAAAGTTTGGGAACCTCTGACATAAAATACACAATGAAGAAACAATTTGTTAAGGAAATATTTGAACAGGGTCGTTTGAACAGTGTTGACTTTCTCCTTTCATCAATCAATTTCCGATAGCCAACAACAATCTTCTCTGGGCCCTGGCGAAATAAATATCGCAGAGAACCTCAAAACTTTTGTTTGAGGTTCTCTGCGACACAAAAGATTTCATTTTGTTCTTTTACTGTCATCTCCTTCGCGGTAACATTTTCATCTGGTTCATTTAAAAATTAGAATTTTTAAATGCAAGTCTGCATTGACTTTATTAGCGGGAGATAAACAAGTGTAACACGTCTTCTTCCGATGGTTGATGGAACACACTGAGGCGGGCAGCAGGCAAACGTTTGTTTACTTCCCGTCCGACGCGCGATTCAAATCTTTTTCAACTGTCACATAAAAAAGATCGCGTTAAATGGAAATATGCATTGTGTAATGTGAAAATTAGTATAATTTTTTTCAAATCTGCTAGGATTATTCTTAATCCTAGCAGATAAGAATTGTTGCATTTATTTTCTCTTTAGTTTGTTGAATTGATTACGATGAGATAAGAAAAAAGATCATTTTTCGAGTCTGATTATTTTTTAAATTCCTGAAATACTTTTGTTTCAGTTTGAAGAGGGAATCAAGTTGTGGTATCCACCAAACATTTGAGTTAAAAGAGGGGAAGAAATTTATGACGCAGCAATTTTTGATATAGAGGCCATCCAGGTCGTGAAGAAGATACATGTATATGCTAAGTTAGGACATTTGACAAGACTGTCCCAAGGGTACAGATTTAGAAGATCAAGACAAATGTTTTGATTCAAATATGAGATTAAAAGATCTCTTTTTATGGACAGGATTTTTATTAACTGGTACGCTACCGACTGGACCAAGGAGTGAAAGCATTCTAATTTAAGCATAGTTACTGGTGAATCATTGCTGCTGGTAGTTCCCCAGAATGACGATCGGAATCATATTTATGATTCCGATCGATTTATGATGTGCCGTTTAACAGAATTGCCGGTTTCATTTTTGTAATAATTTTTTTAAAGGGATGTTAATTATAGAATGCAGGGGCATTACAATGTTTACCTGGCACCTCGCTTAGCACGCTGTCCTGCTTAAATTTTAATTATATAAATTGCTCTCTGATTAGTAGTATTGAGACAGACAACGAGGCCTGACGTAGCCCAGTGATCAGGAGCGAGGTGCATAGCACGCGTTCCTTGAGTGGACCGGGGTTCAAGCCCCTGACTACTAAATACGATAAATATTTGTATTGACGATTTATTGTAAACGCTACCGACTTGGTTGTCGTGCCGGAGTATAAACAGAAAATTTATTTAAATGATGAGAATATAGTTACACTGTCTGTATATGTGTGTGTGATAGTGGAGTGGGAAGAGAGAGAAAGAGGAAGTTTATCGGTAACAATGCACAGAGAAAGCTCGCTCTAACCTCATTCATATCATGTCCCTCAAGGTAAAGTGTAAAGTGTATCTAGGGTCAAACGGCACCAGGGGTTCCCCCCATCTCCGCGTAGTTTACTTTGTGTGGTGATACAGTTCCCTGTAAAGGCCAGAGATTTAAAAGTGTATGGATCTTGAAATGTGTGGTGTCATATACCGTGACACCACAAGGTAGGCGACAGACGAACCTTATTACTTTAACGGTGTGCTATTGATTAGTATACCTGGTGGGTTTCAGTACCATTTGAAATTCCTGTCGCCAGATGATAAGAAAACGTCATTCCTTCAAGGCAGCATTCGTGAACCATTCAAAATAGCCCTGTGGCTACCATCCATTCCAATTTGGATATCTAGCCAGTAATTTTGAATACTGAATTTAACTTATTTAGAAAGCGTTTGCGAACAATTAGGCTTTAATCGAACAGTAGTTTCTCGATACATTCTACACACACGTCGCTGTCGAATATCGTTCTCCACTGTAACAGTATTTAACGTCGAAGACGCTAAGGATCAATATTTTCTGAGGAAAATATAAAATTAAGACATTAAAGCATGGAATAATGTCCAGTGATTATTTCATTTAAGGAAAAAATTGAAAATTTAAATTGCGACTCTGAGAATACGATAGTTTCAAATTCTCCAACCGATTCTTCTAATGACCATATCTTAAGAATATTAAGAAATGAGTAATTATTCGATAACCATTCTTAAACGACATTGTGCTTAGCAGGTAGTCTGAAAAGCATCACAAAAGATTGTACACACTATTCTGCCCTCTGTTTAAACTTCCTGCTGTGTTTAACTATCCAATCCTTTTATTTACATTCAGTTGTATACTTAACATTCGGTATTGTCACTGGGCACGAAGCCTAATGGATCATCCCCCCTCTCTAAATCTTTAAGAGACTATAATAGCATTATTCTACACTTCCCGTCATAAGCAAACAAGGAAATTTCTGCTGATACAGTACCTGTCAGCTAACGGGACACACGCACTTATTATCTTGTTCACTGACCGGGATATTAATGAAAGTCGCACATGATGTGAATGCGGTTAGAGCGAGCTTTGTCTGTGCATTGTTACCGATAAACCTCCTCTTTCTCTCTCTTCCCCCTCCACTATCACACACATATAGAGATAGTGTAACTATATTCTCATCATTTGCCTGCCTCAATACTACTAATCAGAGAGCAATTTATATAATTAAAATTTAAGCAGGACAGCGTGCTAAGCGAGGTGCCAGATAGAACAATGCAATGCCCCTGCATTCTATAATTAACATTCCTTTAAAAAAATTATTACAAAAATGAACCCGGCAATTCTGTTAAACGGCACACTGTATTTTTAAATGTCATTCTGGTTAACTACCAGCAGCAATGATTCACCAGTAACTATGCTTAAATTTGAAGGCTTTCACTCCTTGGTCCAGTCTCTAAACAACTCTCCTTTACCATACCATCCCAGTCTAATAAAAATTCTGTCCATAAAAAGAGATCTTTTAATCTCATATTTGAATTAAAACATTTGTCTTGGTCTTCTAAATCTGTACCCTTGGGACATTCTTGTCAATTGTTCTAACTTAGCATATACGTGTATCTTCTTCATGACCTGGATGGCCTCTATATCAAAAATTGCTGCATCATAAATTTCTTCCCCTCTTTTAACTCAAATGTTTGGTGGATACAACTTGATTCCCTCTTCAAACTGAAGCAAAAGTGTTTCAGGAATTTTAAAAAAATCAAACTCAAAAAATTATCATCTTTCTTATCTCATCGTAATCAATTCAACAAACTAAAAAGAAAAGATGGTTGGTTTGGTTTTTTTTAAGGAGCATTAGCAACTAAGGCCATATTGCTCCGGGAATATGCGGTGGTCATTCCATAACCTTTCCGCATCCTCCGTATTTGGTAGTGACGGGCTCGAACCCCGGTCTAATCAAGAAGCGTGTGCTACGCACTGCTGCTCCTTCCCACCTGGCTACGGAGGCGCCAAAAAAAAAAAAAAAAGAAAAGAAAAGAAAAAAAAGAAATGCAACAATTCATATCTGCTAGGATTAAGAATATTTCGACAATATACTGTACCACAAAAATATCCCACCCGTTACCGCCAGATTTTAATTTCAACTGTTGGATGGAACATATCACTCGTTTCAACAATGAAAACAATCCCTGCCCGGAATTTAATTAAAGTATGTCGTCTATTAACAAGTTAAGCAATATTTTTATCTTGAAAGATTAGGACACTTTCTACTAGAGGTACTGCTGGCTTCGACAATATACCTATTTTCATGATCAAAATTGCTAGTGCCTACATTTTAGACTTTGTTTTTTTTTTTTTTTCATTCAAACCATAAATAACCCCATTACAAAAATCTTCCCACTACCGAAATACAAAACATTAGAAGCAACAAGGATAGGCCAATATCAATTCCATCTTCTGTCCTAAAACTACTTGAACGAGCTATCCTTCCAATAATTAGGAAACATTTTTTTCCAAATACATAATAATCAGTTTCACTACGGAATTAATGGCAGGTCCACTTTAACCAACTTAATCATTCTAAATAGCCTCAACTCTAAAAATCAAATAGATATAATTTACACTGATATTATCTCTGCGTTTGATGTGGTTTCAATAAACTCTGTACTGAATCTTCTTGAGCAGTTTTGCCTCATAGAAATGTATTCAATTTCTTTGCCAACCTCCTGAATGAAAGGGTTCTTATATCAAACTTGAATAATGCATTTTATCGTTTCATGTGCTCTTCTTGAATCCCTCAGGGCGGGACACTATTCGCAATAATTTTCTCTGCAATTATCCAACTTTTCTTATTAACTCATAATCATTTAAATTCTTATGCAGATGATGTTAAAATCATTGCCACCTCAAATTCAATCATCTGTAATATCCTCAAAGATTTCTCTTCATACTTTAACTCTTTTAATCTTTCCCTCAACCTCTCGAAATCTAGTCACCTTCAAATTTCTCTTAGAAAGAACATCTTTCCTATTACCTCCTCGCTCAATTCTCAAACCATTCAACTTCTACATTCATGTAAATTATCTTTCGAAACAACTGACAAAAGCTATTTGGTCCGCAAAACAAAACCTTCAACATACCACTCCGCCCATTTTATCATCCAATTTTTTCCAAAAGGATTAAGCCAAACATTATGCTTCTCCTGTCTGGTTGTTGTTGTTGTGTTTAACGACACAAAGGCTACTTGGGCCATATTGTGTCTTTCTAATGGTGAATATTCAATAATAACTATATTTTATGATATAATCCTATCCGGTTTAGGAAAGTAAATAGTTCTTTTGTATTAGGATCATCTCCCAGAATCTGCATTAAATTTATTGATCTCTGCATATTAGTAATTGATTTAAAAGTGTCTAAGCGGATGTTTTGAAATCGGGGACAGTCCACTAACAAATGGCGAATGGTCAGTTGTACTTGACATGATGTACATTGGGGAGCGCTGTCATTAGTTAATAAATAGAGGTGAGTGAGATGAGTATGCCCAATCCTGAGCCTTACTAAAATTGTTTCTTCTCGTCTGCTTTTCTGGAAGCTGGAGGGCCACAGCTTTGGTTCCGGTTTTATTTGGTACAATTTATTTCCTGGATGGCCTTTCCAGATTAATGACCAGCTATTATAACATGCTTTACGGATAATATGTTTATAATCAGTATATGGAATTTGAAAAGTTTGCAGAAGAGTATTATCTGGTTGTTTGGCTGCAAGATCTGCTCTTTCATTTCCTGCAATCCCAGAATGACCTGGAATCCAGCAGAAAGTGACAGTTTGGTTTGACTCTTTACACACAAGTAATTTAGAATGGATTTGTTTTATTACAGGGTGAGAGGAGTTGGTATTACTATTTATGGCAGAGACAGCACTGAGTGAGTCAGTGTATATTAAGGCAGACGAAATTAGAAGTTGAGTAATGTGACCTAGAGCCAAGTTAATAGCATAAAGCTCAGCAGTGAAGATACTGCATCCTATGGGTAATGAGACAGAAGCGGTGAATGATGGAAAGATAGCCGCAGCGCCTACTTGAGTCTCGGTTTTTGATCCGTCTGTATAGATCTTACAGGCCTGTGAATTGGAAGCAGAGTGAGTTTCATGTAATTGTGCAATATTGAAGGGACACAAGGTGTTCTTTCCCCACTGTTGGAAATAATCATCATAAATTGCACGGATATTTGTCCACGGTGGATCAGGCGGTGTTATGTCCTGCTATATATTGCCGATTTCAATATTCCACGTTTGAGTTAGTTCTTTAAGTCTAAGTGCAGCAGGTCTGTTTTCATTTGGTTTACTGTTGTAAAATGACTCCCATTCGGTATTGTACAGACATCTCCAATTCGGGTGAGAGGGAAGACTGCGGATTTTTGCGGCATATATCAAAAGCAATGTTTTCCTCCGAAGATGTAAGGGAGGTTCATGGGCTTCAATGTAAAGACTCTGGACTGGAGAGGTTCTGAAAGCCCCTAGAGAAACTCGAAGGCACTGTGCTGGATGGTATTTAATCGCTCTAAGGTACTCTTCCTTGCAGAGTCATACACTGGAGAACCGTAGTCCAAGCGGGACCTGATGAGAGCTCTATAAATATGGATAAGAGTATGCCGATCAGCGCCCCATGACATAGATGGCACACACCGAAGGATATTCAATTTCTTCAAGCAGATGGTACGAAGATAGGCCACATGTGCTTGAAAGTTCAGTTTTCTATCTAGTATCAAGCCAAGAAAGCGGACAGTGTTAACCAGAGGAACCGACACATTTTTTATCTTTAACTCAGGATCAGGATGAAATGACCGGAGTTTGCAGAAATGAGTGGTAGTGGATTTCTGTTCAGCAAGATGGTATCCATTGCGTAAAGTCCACGATTCTATTCTGTTTAGAGTAATTTGTAACTGTCTTTCGATAGAATTCATATTTTGTGATTGGCACGATATCGTGAGGTCATCTGCATACATATATACATCAATAGTTTTTGGAAGATCTTCCAATATATTGTTGACCCTAATTGCAAATAGCGTTGGACTCAGTATGGAACCCTGTGGGACACCCTCTTCTTGAATATGAGATATTGATAGGAAGTTTTGATATCTGACTTGAAAGGTACGTAACTTTAAAAAGTTCTGAATAATTTGAGGTAGATAGCCTCTCAACCCTAATTGATGCATATCCTTGATAACACCATGACGCCATGTGGTGTCGAATGCTTTCTGAATATCCAGGTTGACCATAACTAAATGTTGTCTCCTGATGAAGGCGTTACGTATGTTAGATTCAATTTTGACAAGTAAATCTAGGGTGGACCTGTTTTTGCGGAAGCCATATTGGTGGTCAGAAAGCAGATTTTGGGAGTCTAGAATCCAGGTGAGTCTCTTATGCACCATTCTTTCGAAGATCTTGCCCAAACAGCTTGTCAATGATATTGGTCTGTAATTTTGAACTTGAGAAGTATCTTTGCCTGGTTTTGGTATTGCACAAATATATGAATGACGCCATGAGAGAGGATATGTGTTTTCTGAGAAGATCCTGTTATAAAATAGCAATAGTGTGTACAGATCAGCTTCACACAGATGTTTAAGCATTCTGTAGTGAATGCCGTCTGGTCCTGCTGCACTATTTGGAGATTTACTCAAGGATTCTTTGAGTTCAGCTATAATAAAAGGCTGGTTATATGGGAGTGGGAGATTAGTGGAAAAATTTAATTTTTTTCGTTCTTCATTAGTTTTAATTCTCTGAAAAGTAGTCACATAAGTGGTAGAGGCGGAAGTATTATAGAAGGATTCTGCTAAAGCATTTGCGATGTCAGTAGGAGAGGATAGGTCCTGCCCATTCCACTGTATTATTGGAGACTGTAACGGTAGAAATTTTCCATTCAGAGCTTGTATTTTTTTCCAGATAATCCGAGTGTCGGTATTTTTGTTAATAGTTGAGGCGAATTTAATCCAGGAGTCACGTTTTGCTTTTTTCCTAATTTGTCTTGCTTTGGCTCTCAATTTTTTGAAAACTATAAGGTTGGCGGTAGTGGGGAATTTGCGAAATTGGTTCCAAGCACGGTTTTTTTCTACTTTAGCTATGGTGCAATCTTGATTCCACCAATGGTTTTGGTGTACCCGCTTGCTCTGTTTGGATCTTGGAATAGAAATTTCGGCTGCTGATAATATATGGCTGGTAATGTGTTCGGTTACGTCATCAATATGTTGTTGCTGTACATACTGTTTGTTTAGTAGGACACAAGTAGAGTAGTTTTTCCAGTCTGCTTTGTGGAAATTCCAAGATAAATGGGCTTTCGGGCATGATACGACCTGTGTTTGAATTGAGCTGATGATGGGAAAATGGTCACTGTGGAATGGATCATTCAACACAAACCATTCCATACTTGGAAAAAGAGATGCTGAACAGATAGATAAGTCTATGGCAGATGTTGTACCTGTAGGTAATTGAATATGAGTTGGAGAGCCAGTGTTTAATACAGTCAGATTATGATTATCTAGGAATGTTTCAATTAATTGGCCTCTCTTATCCATAGTGGAGGATCCCCACAATGGATGGTGACCATTGAAATCACCGAGTAAACAGACAGGAGGTGGTAGTTGTGTTAAAAGGCTGTCAAGTTCACTCTGGGAACAAGGATAATTAGGTGGTATATAAACAGATGCAAGAGTTAATGATATTCCCATTGCTATTCGAACTGCTACAACTTCTAGGGAGGTTACTAGTTGGAGATGTCTTGATGGCATGGTAGTTTTCACAAGAATACCTACCCCTCCACGAGAAGAGTCAGAATCCCTGTCTCGCCTAAACATAGTATAGTTTTTGAATTTGAGTGAAACTTTTGGTGATAAAAATGTTTCCTGTAAGCATACTCCTAATGGGTTAGTTCGCATGAGTAAATCATTCAGGTCATCTATATTACTGCGTAGTCCTCTGCAGTTCCATTGAAGGAATTTGTTCATTGATTGGGTTTATTTGAGGAAGATTGATCTGACTGTTTTTTCTGAGGTGTCTGTCTATTTTGTTTTGATTTTTCATTTCTGGGAAAGGTTGGGCGTCCTGTGTCCATGGTATCATTGGCATGTAGTTCTAATACTGTGTCTTCGTCCTCTGACTGAACCTCCATTTCCATGTTGCTATGGCGTGGTTTCGTTGTCTTTTTATTTTCAACACTAACAGATTTTGTTCGTTCGGGCAAGGTTGAGATGGCATCAGTTGGGATACTGATTGGTGTGTTGCTAGTTTCATTAACTGTAGATTTTTTATTGTACGTTAGCAAAGTTTTGGCCCAGGTGGCAAATGAAATGTTTGGTTCTATGGAGACATCTGTTTGAGTTGAAATTGACCGGCTATTTTTAGTGACGGATGCGTATGATCGGCTAGGCATGGTTAACAGAATTTGCTTCCTTGCTTCTGGGTATGTGACTTTATGCTCTACCTTATATTTCTGGATTTGTTTGCCTGTTTTCCAAAGGTCACATGCTTTAGAAAAGGCAGGATGGCTTCCTTTACAGTTAGGGCAAGTAGGAGTGGTAGCTGTACAGTCACCTTGGGAATGCTCCTTAGAGCCACAAATAGGACACACAGCATCGCCTCGGCATGCCGTCTGAGAATGGCCATACTTTTGGCACTTAAAGCAGCGAATGGGATTTGGGATGTAGGGCCGAATCTTGCAGTTTAAATAACCTGCTTTAACAGAAGATGGAAGAGTCGGAGTACTAAATGTCAAAATGATGGACCTGGTTGGTAGTAGGTTGCCATCTTTTTTGGTCATTATTCTCCGCGCATGTGTCACTTTTTGTTCCCTGAGTTCTTGCATTATCTCTTCTTCTGACACAGATAGCAAGTCCCATTCGCTGATAACGCCTCTAGAGGTGTTAAGAGTGTTATGGGGCGTAACCGTCACTGGAATACTGTTAAATGATGTTAACTTTAACAGCTTCTCTGAGTGAGTTGTCTTAGAAGTTTCAATTAGAAGGTCTCCAGATTGGAGACGCTTAACCATTTTAGAAGATCCACAAACCGATTCCAAACATTTCTGTATAAGAAAAGGCGATAATTTGCCAACAGGTTGCGTGGATAACGAGTGCATTATAAGAAATGCCGGCACGTCTTTATTTTGATTTTCCGTCCTTAGTCGCTTTGGACGATTGGAGTCATGGTCAATGTCAGGAATTTCTGACCTTGAGCTCGAGGGCTCTAACAGTGGATAGTTACTTATATCCATGTCGGCTCCTTTTGGCCCTGGGGGTTTGTCTTTACCACCCAGGTTACCGGCCCCGCCACGGGGAGGCAGGAGCAGTGCCACGAGGTGACCAAGCGGCTATTAGTTGTGTTAGTAATAGAGGAAAAATAAACAGAAAGGTGTCTTTCCTTTCTGGGCCTTTGCTTACTACTTGTAGAGCGAAAGAGCTACTGAAATATAAAATGAAATGAAGAAAACGGTATTCAGAAATAAACAGAATATGTACTGGCAAAAGCTCTTTGGATAATTCGCTTGGAAAAACGCACTGAGATCGCTTGGCCACGGAACGCTTGGCACCCGGGGCCTTCTCCTGTCTGGGCTGGTGTTTCCAAAGCAAATTTCAAAAAAAATTCATGTCTCGAATACTGGTTTCTCGAATGGACTTTTTTTAAATCATGCTATGAGCCTGTTTCTTCCCGGTCATTCATGGTTGACTGTCTTAACTATTCTGATCTTTCTCTCTCGATTTGGCACAACAATCTGCCACTCTGTGCCAAATTATATAACTAAATAATTGATTGCCCAGAAATTTGGGAATTCGTGGCATGGAAAACTCCTAGGAAGTCTTCAAGATCTAAACCTACCCTTTCCTCTTTACTAACTAGACTCCGTTCAACCGAAAAGCACTTTCCCTTTAACACTCTTTACTTCGTCAACTCGTTGAATTTAGACCCTGTCTTAATAGTTCAAAACAGAACTCTTCTATCGCAGGCAGCTAATCTGATATTAACCTGTCTCGACCAGGCAAAAAAATAGCCATCACATTGCATTTTTTCTCTCGTTCCACCCAGACTTTAATGTCTACATATTGGTTTACTCACTTAACTGTTATATTATGTCTTATTATTTAATACACCTTTAACTTATTAACAATATTTTAAACTAATTTTGTTTTAGTTTTCTCAATTTATTATTTATTTACTTGTATTATTACTACTATTATTATATTTTATGTTAGTTTTCTATTATCTTGTAAGCCCATATAGCTGTTTCATTGGTTGTCCAGGGGCATGCTTCTCATTGTCAGCGTAACTCTGATCATTATAGGTGGTACATCAAGGACAAGGCTACGTCGGTCTGTCACTTTGTCCAGTATCCTTCTGGACAAACCTGCGACCAGTGATCCGTTTGTCGTTTTGTTCCCTCTCTGTATTGTATGGTGCTCCTGACTAATCTCTAATAAGCGGAATATATATATATATTTCTTCGCTGACTTTTGTCTACACATAGAGAATGGTTGTTTATTCGGAGTTTGTGCCGAAGTAACCATGATCATAAGGCATCAATACACCATTTCGTAAATTAATTCAATGGTCAGTTTCCTCTTTTGTGGGATGAAAAACCCATGGTTTCCCCTCCCACGAAGGAGAAACCATGCAACCAAGTAATGAAAAAATAGTTCTTTCTCTTCCCCCCCCCCCCAACATAGCGAGAGAAAAGTTTGCTATCGACAAAGGCCTGTAGAAATGTGGAAATAATAAAGAAATTGTTTAACAATTTTATTACTATCCGATAGATGGCGCCAGGAATATAAAGTTGAGTCGTGCACCAGTATGCACATTAATCCATTAATCGTTCTTTGTATTGAAATTTTTTCGAATTTAAATGTCATTAATTAATGTTATATTTCTGATTCATAATATTAAGAATGCCTATTAAAGTCTGAATAAATTTGCAATTAATTATGACATCGAAACGTCAAAAACTGCTAAAATGTTTGCTTGTTATTAAATATGAAAATAGGCTATACAGTACTGGTGATTTTGAAATATAGCTTATAAAACTGACGGTAACCCAAGGTATATTATACCAATTTACAAGTTACCTGTATTTTTCGCATGCAGGTAACTTTTCGCTATAAATTGCATTCATTTTTTTATCTAATTTATGTCAACTATAATAATAATATTCTATTAATTTTAAATTACCTGCATAAAAAGCCAAAAAAAACTATTACGTTAGTGACTAGTCTGTAATAAAGTCACAAACGAGATTAGGCAAGCGAAGGCAGATTACGAGAAATCTTTGGCAAAGAATGCTAAGAAAAACAGCAAGGATTTCTTTACTTATACAAACTCTCAAAGGAAGGGGATTAATCAGATTGGTTCGACTGTTGATGATCCTGCTCAGACAACAAACAAACTGAATGGGTATTTTACATCTACTTTCACACATTAGGAGTTATTAAGGAAGAAAAACGCCAGAAGCTTATCAAATTGTAACAGGGTGCCTAATGATTTTGAAATAACAGAGAGCAAAGTGCAGGAGAAATTACTGAAGTTAAACATAAGATAGGCACTTGGGGTGGATGGGATCTATCCAGTTATATCAGTGGTTTTCAACGGGGTTGCCGCAACAACATTCCAGGGGTGCCACGTAATTTGTGTTTAAGTTACTTATTTTATTTTAAATGTATATATTTATTTCATTATAAAAAGGTGCACAGTATCTTTTTAATTTTGTGAGGATCTATAATTGCCGTTTATTTAATACCTCTATATAAAGAATAAAATTATTTTATATATATATATATAATTTGTATTATGAATTGTAATTTTGTTTATAGTTATATTATTGTAATAATTATCACATAACACACATATATACAGAGAGAGAATTGGATCTAACTGGTAGAAAATTCAGTAGGGGTGCCACAAAATAAAATAAATTACTTAGGGGTGCCGTTATTAAAAAAAGGTTGAAAACCACTGAGTTATATTAAAGGAGGCGGCAAAGGAAGTAAGCAAACCCTTAGCCATAATTATGACAGCATCCTTGGAATAAGGGGAAGTCTCCACGGACTGGAGATGCGCAAATGTATTTCCAATTCACAAAGCGGGATCGAAGGGTGACACGAGTAATTACAGACCAGTTAGTTTAACTGCTGTTCCGGGTAAAATAATGGAGTCACTGGTTAAAGATGCATTGCAGGATCATCTAGACAAGACAAGACAAGACTGCAGAAATAATTCATATGTTAAGGGAAAGTCTTGTCTGGCAAATCTGATTGGATACTATGATGTGGTTACAAAGGAACTGGATACAAAAAATAATTTTGATATTATATACTTGAATTTCAGGAAAGCTTTTGGCACTGTTGCACATGGAAGATTACTGTACACATTAGAGCAGAATGGCATTAAGGGTAAGTTGCTACAATGGATAAAACAGTGGTTGAGTGGAAGAAGACAGAGGGTGGTAATCAATGGACGCTGCTCTTCGTGGACTAATATTATTAGTGGAGTCCCACAGGGTTCGGTGTTGGGCCCACTGTTCTTTTGTTTATTTATCAATGATATTGATGAAGGTATATCAGGCTTAGTGTCGAAGATTGCAGATGATACAAAGGTTGGCAGGGTTGTTAATGACAGTAATGGCAGTGTGCTACTGCAACAGGATCTAGAAAATTTGGGAAGATGAGCTGAGAAGTGGCAACTGAAGTTTAACATTGACAAATGCGAAGTACTGCATATGGGTAGAAGTAACCCCAGAGAAACGTACCAACTGTGTGGTACTACACTTAGGGTGGTAGAAAATGAAAAAGATCTGGGAGTAATTGTGAAGTCAGATATGAAGTTTTCTGAGCAATGCAGACAGGCAGCAAGAGAAATATTACTGTTTTAGATCTTAATATTCATTTTCCAATCAAACAGTCAATATAAGATTACAAATGATCGAATTCTCAATTCTGCAAAATCCTCCTTTCTTTTATTAAAATATATCGACCACGAATTATTACAAATTATAACCACGCAAGTTCATGCTTGATAGCATCAAATTTTTCTATTTATTATATATATATATATTTTCCATTTAGCGTTTCTGTTTGTAATGCTAAACAGCCAGAAGGAGAGCGGCGCATTATAGCCAAAGCAGCTTATACACCACTAAATCCCCACAACAACAATAAGAGGACTTTTCAATTTACTGTTATCGCAGGCCCACAGTTGGGCTCAGCGAATGATGTATCACGCATTTATAATGGTAGTATGAGGATGGGATGCATAATGTGTGCCCTAGAACAAGCTTACTTCCCCCCCCCCCACCTCAGTACCACAGTCAGTACATTCTAATACTCTGTTGGTTTATTTATTGATTCAGCAAACGTTAGTTGGTGATTAATTACACTAAACAACAAATTTTAGGATTTTGATTTTCTTTTTTTTTTTTTTCCTTTTTCCTCCCGAAATATAGCATATCCTATGGATTCTGACGAGTTGAATCCAAATTTGAAGTCAGGTATTGTCTGGCACCAACAAAATTAGAGAAATATGCATGTTACACTCATTGAAATTTGTAATAAAATGTTAACAGTATTACAATTAAACGGCTAAAAATATACTCAATTATTTCGTTGGCTTTTTTTCTGAAATCATCATGAGCCTCTCTGATTAAATGTTCAGCATACTGGACTTCCAGCTTCTTTTGTAACGTTTCTCCACGACAATATGGGTGCATGACAGCTTGCTGTGAATGACACATTTTTCACAAAATGTTGAACACGAAAATAATTTAAATAAAAATTGGGCTACCAAAAGATTTGAATGCAGATCAGAAAAGGGAGGACGCGAATCGTGTAAGACAATGCGTGCAAATTTCCCCCAAGGATTTTCAAAAAGGTTTTTCAGCTAATTGGTGACCATGTTTCCAAGACAACGGTTCTATGTATGGAGGGTTTAGAAAAGAAGGAATACTGCCTCATGTGTGTGACCTTTAGAAGTGAATATGGTGAATACAAGTTTATTAATTTTCTAAATGCCCCTCGTATATAGCGAGATCTATATTTTTAATCGTTTATTAACCCAAACAAGTCTTACCACATGTTATGCTTTACATTTAAACAATATCCAGTTTATTCAAAGTTAATAAAAAAAAATTGTATACATTAAATACAATTTTTTTGTATACAAAAATACAAATACAGTTACAAAAGTGCCAAACTTACATTAACGTTATATTGTTTGGCTACGCTCCCCATCCTTGAATTTTCAGTTCCCATATGGTCTCTATACTCAACCAATTTCATCGATAGAAATGAAAAGATACAAATCAGTCTTAAAATATCTTATGCCAAGTATATTTTACTATAAAGGCAACCACTCCACTCACATTATCAAAATAAAAATATAATATAAAACCGCAAAATAGACAAATACTAGGTTAAAAATTTATTTATAAAATCCTTAATTGGGCAATGTAACGTTACAGCTTCATCCTTGGGATTTACTTAGGTACCAAATAAAAGAATATTAGGTTTTAATTACTCGTTATAATTAAACAAACATAAGTAATAATTTCATCACTCGTCTCCTTTGATCTCAATTTTAGAGCTAATTACGTAAATGTAGTACACTATATAACTATATAAAAAATCGATCCATTTTATAATTATAGGGATTTTTTCAATATTTATTACATAGTGGCTAATGGAGGAACCCTGGGCTACACCAATCAATAAATGAAAATTATTACACAGTATAACAACAAAAATATTGTTATACTGTGTAATATATCTTATTAAACTGCACATTGTCATCAGACCAGCAGCCTATTATGCTTGATGTAAAAAAATAATTATGTAACTCGAAGCCTTAGATTTTATGGTCTTTTAAACACTGGCTGCAAAGGTTCGGTCAAGAAATCAGTTAGTCCAAATCGCTAAGTATCCACTATAGAGTGGATACTTATATTTAATATAAGTATCCATATTATAACCTATAATTCTTCGAAGGAACTAGTCTACAGGTATGTAATTACCATTAGTAATGTTCTACGTTCAAATCCAAGGCAGCGACAATCACAATTTATATCGATCAAATGCGCCACGGCGAAACTGCCGATTCCTTAAGGATGAAAACAGTGGAACCAAAAGGTTTCCAAAGTAAACATATGTTGTCCATCTTGGGAAAAAAAAATTCAATTTCAGCTAGATGATTCCTTGAAATGTTTGCCATGGGCGTAACTCTCTCTCTCTCTCTCTGAAAATGTTTCTTCTTTGGCAATTTCTCTTTTTTGTTAACGATTCTGAAAGCCTCTACTACCGAATCAGATGAACCGACTGTAAACGTAGACTTCTTTAGAAATAGGTAAGGGCATTCTTAAAACTTCCTAACTTAGAGTTAGGGAGACTGCTTTCATATCGCGAAACTTTTTGAAAAAATTGCGTACTTTATCATAAAAAAAAGACTTTTTCTAAAATTAATACGATAACATGCTTGCTCATTTAAACAGGCTATTCCTTTTAAAAAAATTTTCTGGCTCCTTCATTACACAAGCAAAATGAATGCACCACATGTTGTACTTGTATTTCTTTCAATAAGCACACAAAAACATCAACCCATTGTCAGTTAAATACTTTGAAACCGAAGGCTGGTCAACGTCCTCCTGCTTCCAGTGAACGCGAGGTCATAGCTTGCGCCACTTTTAACTGGAATAAGTATAGAAGACAGTTAATCTTTCAAAAAGATTCCTTTTCAAGGCAAAAACTAAAAAAGAAGTAACCATACAGGGTAACTAACCACTTGCAAAAAATAATTTATAAAACACTGGATTCCGTGTATTTTTATTTTAATAGCCACGAACAGTTAAGTAGATACAATATGCTTAGTGACTTTCAAATGTCTTTCCGTTGCGAACACTTTCTTAATTTTCCAATTATTATTATTATTAAAATCGTCTTGATACAGTCATTCAATGCACTATAGTATGCAATGTCTCCAAACGAAACTCTCATTTAAAAAAAGGGTGGAATTTACAAGGATATTTTAACAATTTAATTAATTATACAAGCTACAATTTACAGTTTAGGTTATTTACAATATATATATATATAAAATTATGATTACCTACATTTAGATAATGATTTCACGTGCTTATGGACTGTAACTGGTCCACTAAAGGTAAGTGTTTCATATGATGATAAACAGAATAAAAACACATCTTCTCGTACGTTTTTCCTGACACCCTTTCAATCCCGGGAAACGTTATGTTATGTTATTTTATTTGTTTTTTAGGAGCATTAGCAACTGAGGCCATATTGCTCCGGGGATATGCGGTGGTCATTCCTGACCTTTTCGCATCCTCCGTATTTGGTAGTGACGGGCTCGAACCCCGGTATAATCAAGAAGCGTGTGCTACGCACTGCTGCTCCTTCCCACCTGGCTACGGAGGCGCCTCACGGGAAACCGTATCAAAAGTTTTGCAAAATAAAGTTAAAATAATGCCAAAGTTGTTTCTTCCATCCAACTGTTTTACAACTTCATCATGCTCGTAATATAGCTAAATTGGTCATGCAAGATTTCCCTTCATGAACCAATGTTATGATCAATTGATTATAACATTCCTATCAGTATGGTCCAGTATTCTATCCTTAACCACAAGACTCCATGATCTTTTCCATCACTTAAGTCAAACTCACTAGTCTATAGTTATCCATCGCCTTTGTGGATGGGAGAGACATTCGGTGTGGGGGGGATCGTTCCGAAGTATAATGATGATCACATTAACATCTCCAAGGTGACACATGCTCGTATGCAGTCCTTTTTAATATAACAGGATGAATCTCGTCCACTCCTAGAGCCTTACCATCGCTACGCTTAGTCATTTTCTCACGTATACTTTCTCGGAGATTGATAGGCATGACTTAACTTACAGCAGTGTGAGTCCTTTACTCTATTCCCTCGTGGTTTACGGTCTTTCAACTGTAAGACACGTTGCAAAGTGCCTATTTATCTCATCGGCCAATTCTGCTGGGCTTTCTATGACTTTCCCCTATCCAGTACTAAGTATTACTAAGCCGCTGTAGCCTAGTGGTCAGGCGCGCTGGTGCATAAGTACACGTGCCTTGAGTGACCGTAGTTCAAGCCCGTTACTGCTGAATACGATGCTGTTTCTTGTATTCTCTCTACGTTATGAACTCCTGTGGTCGTTCCGGAGTATAAACAGAAAATTTATTTTATTTAAGCCAAATCTGGCATACCATTTACACAATATATTGTTAAGTGTATATTGAAAAATATCAAAATTTTTATTTGCTGATCAATACATTTTCTACACAATTTCTTAAAAGAATAAAATATGTACTTGAACTCAAAACAGACTAAATTAGTTCTACTTAAGGACAGAGGATACAGTACTATATAATGTAATGAAAGGAATCTCTTGATACATCATTCAGCATAAAGAAAATGAGAGGAAAGCAAAGCCATCGTTATGCAGATCCAAATTCAAACAAAAAAACCTATACTAGAGTTATAAATCCAATTCCCCGAAGCCTGCCATTTTTTTCCAAAATGTTGTCCACTCGTAACATGCGGCTTAAAGTCATCTTTTAAAGCAAGCGTTATATTCTTGAAATCGTCCAAAAATTTGGGCCATCTTGCGGTTTAATATACACAATAAAAGAATTTCCTAAGTTACTGAAGAATTAATAAATACTAACTCGAGACTTAAGAAGAGTGCTCCTTGGGAGAGAAAAGCATAGTACTCATTGCAATGATCATCTTTTCTTATTTTAAATAGATATTAACTCTAACGCAGAGAAAAATGCCTCTTAGAAATCAGTCTACAATACCAAGTTGGCTCAAAAATCATTAAAAATTACACAGAAACAGTGGTTTTCGAAATACAATATATGGTTGTATTTCTTTTTCCGCATCTGCAATCCTGTATTACTTCTGATGAGTAGATCAGCTATCAGCGAAGCTGTCCATTATTTTCGCATCCAGCATGGAAATAACGAGACAAATTAATAGATAACTGCAGCTTCCATGTGTAAGGTATAACCGAATCATGAAGATTGCATTAAGTGAAGTGATGACTAATTGGGCAGGTAAATCGTCGCCAATCAGGAAGTACATGCAGAATCGTATTTGAAATCTATGTTGCCGGAATCATCACAGTACATAGACAATGCTTCTGACTGCTACAAGGAATTACATGAATCCGAAATATTGCACTCCCCCTACCTTTTTGTAACACCCTTAAACTTGAAGAGAAGCATTGTTAAAAAACCGAACGTGTGTGAATGACCTGATCCAGGTGTGATATGTGGTCTACATCAATCAGGCTGTGCCTCAAAGCCTTGAATCCGCCGTTTTCCTACTCCGCCCACTTATCTAATAGTCACGATCTTAATTTCTAAGGGGAGTTTAGGTAGTGAAAATGCTTATAATGTACAGCAGTCTTAAGCGGATAGTACTGGCGGATTACCTTGAAAACAAACGGGCCAAGCAGCAAAGTTAACCAACTTTTCTTGGACGCCTGTTAAGTTTAAAGGAAAAATTACGTCCTTGAAAGGACAGCTGCCACGCACCTCAAGAAAAAGATGTGGACAGACAGCAAGCAAGGTAAATGACACTGATTCAAATACCACCCGCGGGTTTCGAATGACCCAGTACATCACACTCACAGACTTAAACAGTTCGTGCTGAGAAGAGTCGCCGTCGTTTGTAACACGCGCGTTACTTAAACGAGTAAAGCGTGTCTAATGGAAAATAACACAAGGAAATAGAGAAGTGTAACAAACTATTACGTACATGTTGGATAATATCCTGTTTGACTCTATAGCCCATCGTAATAGTTGTTCGTCCTTAAGGCGTAAAAACCGGTAAACAACTAAGATCATATCTAAATGAAGTTCTCTCTGCAACTATTAAAAAAAAAAAGGCTCTAAATCGCAAGGTGATACAAAATAAATGCCGCTATATAACGCGTAACATTTTAGCACTGCGCGTGAAAGTCCCTACAGGAAGCATTTTGATACTATTGTTACTACAGATGTTCCAACTACGCATATTGTAACTACTGTATATCGAAACTATTTCAACTTATTACAAGAATTGATAAGAAATTTTCTTATGTCCCACAAGTTCTCGCATTTAAGCTATCCATTAGAGAAGTTAGGATGCTAACGTCAGTGACTGTGGTTGTCATTCTACTGACAACCACAATTGGGATCTTAGTCCTATATATGTCTCATTTTCCGTTTTAAAGAATACGTTTTAACATCTTCTTAAGGTAAAATAAAAACTAACTTAATTTTTATTATTTATTAAATTCCTTTATTGCGTGTTTCTTTCTTTACAAAGACTGTGCAAAAGAAAACATAGCAATAATACCCATCGCAGTCCAAATAGTCGTGGCCGTGGGTTAAGACGAATAATTAAACATCATAAAACAAACATATAATAATATAAAGTTGAGTAATAGTAAGTTGATAAATAAATATTTCTGTTTATACTCCGGAACGATCACGCGGTAAAAGCAGTTCACAAGATAGAGAGTACAAGAAACAGCACCGTATTTAGCAGTCACGAACTCACCCAAAGCACATGTAGCGTACTTATGCACACAACCACTCGGCTACGGCGGTCTCTAAACAAATTCTTGTTTATACTTCAGCACCACTAACAGGTCAGAGGAGTTTGCAATAAATCATGAATATACAATCGTTAATCGTATTTAGCAGCCATGGGCTTGCCACGGTCCACTCCAACAGCGTGCGCAACTGACCACTCGGCTACTTCAGGTTATTTTCGACACAAAAGCTCTAGTGGTGTGCGTGTGGCACCAAAGCGACTAAGGCTACGCGGAATCATTAAATTGTATAGGCAGCTCCATGTTCACTATGTAAAAACAAAAAAATCTTTCAAAAACAACTTGCATTTTATCCAGAACAAAGCAATTGAAGTTCCTCAGACACAGCTTTAAGTTCAACTACAACTTCAAAATCAAAACAGCCTCACCCATCATACGAATCGATGTCATCAATTTGTAGAGCATCTCATGTGATGTGGAAAACTACTCGATTTCATTTTTAAACAACAGGAAAATTAAACAGTATTCTGTGGTCGCTTTGCCTGTTTGCTGGACGAAAAAAAAAATTGGGGTGGGTTGGGTACGGGGACACAACCGCAATCGTTTAAGGCGTGAATCCGTCTTGGTGTTATTAGAGGAAGGGTAAGATGTAAATAAATAAAGTCTTGGTGGTTATAAGTGAAGTATAATTTTATTTATCAAAGGCCGATGATAGGAGAAGTAAGATACATTGGCATAGTATTTACATCGATGTTTCTTACAAAGGTTAAAGCTATACAAGTGTTGCCCAGAACTCACGTTGAACTTTTGAATTTTTCTTTCCAATGATATACGCTTCTTACATTTCTGTTCATATTTCCTTTTCAATTTTTTCGACATTATGAAAATTTTCTTCAACTCAGCACACTTATCGGCTTATAACTTTACAAATTTTATTTCATCGGTTATTACTGCTAAATAATATTGTAGATCCTGTTATTCTCTACAAATCGACACCAATTTCAACGTCCTATCTCTTCGCAATCCAAAGTTACACTGCCCAAACGCCGCGCGGCTCGCCATTTTCAGTGTTCACGCGCAAGCGCTACCCCTCCCCGCTGCACACACACCCACTACCCACCATTTTAGATACGGACATAAACCCTCTATCGAACAAAATTTAAATCATTAGAGTATCGTTTATAGTTTACGAGATATAAGCGCGGCAAATCTTGCCATTTTTTTGGTCGCTAGAGTTTTCGTAAAGATCCCCCCTATATCGGACCGAATTTAAAGACGTATTCACGTCAAAAACCGAGTTTCTAGAAGAAAAAAAGCATGTAAAAAAAATTCACAGAAATACCTCATATCACTGACGGGATTCGAACTCGGGCCCTTTCCACACGGTGTGAGGAGGATGGTGATTATATCCACTGTGCTACCGGGCAAGGGCAACTCTAGATTAAGAGTGGCCAGTTGTTCCTGTCACCTTGGTATCATTTGTAATGTTCCTTCTTAAAAAAAGTTTATACCGATGTTAATGATTTTAATAAAAACTTTTAAAACGTGTTTCGTTTTATCAGTTTCCGTTAAAATAAGGCCATGTCGTTTCTCACTATGCACTTCATTTATTTATTAAATAAAATGCATATTTACAAATTTCAGTCACATGCAGAAAAGAAATAGAAGTCTACTCCATTGAAACGTCTGAACAACAATTTCCAGTCTAGCATGGTCCTGTTAGTATTTATTAATTTTACCTTACCTTTGTACTGAAGAATTAATAAATACCAATACGAGCTAGCTCCTTGGAGAAAAGCATAGTACTCATTATCAAAAACAATATACCAAAAAATAAAAATAAATAAATAAATCAATAGTTGTTTTGAATGAATCACTTTGAAGAGTAAGAAAAGCACATGTTAATGTTAAATAAATTGAATTGGTCATAAGAGGATATCAAGCAACCACCACAGTCCTAATGTTTAAAACATATGCGGTGACATTTTAATTTTCTGCTGAATTTTATCATGAAGCCAGGAGAAGATTGGAAAGAGACCGGTTCAAGAAATAGAGAAACACAAATGGGATTTCCCCGTACAGCGAATCGCATCCCAGCGATCTCCAAAAAGTGCAGCAGAAACTTGAACAGTTGCGTTGATACTTTAAATACAATGAAATCTCGATTTAGCGGACTACATTATACTAAGTGATATGTTACTACGTAATATATATATACACACACTGAGTGATCACTGAATTATGACCACCTACCTAATACTTCGTAGGTCCTCCTTTTGCCCTCATTACAGCAGCTATCCGACGTGGCATTGATTCAACAAGATGTCGGAAGTGTTCGGGAGGTATGGCCAACCAAGCTGTGTGTCATGCGGTCAGCAATGCAGGTATGGAGGTGATTGGTGTATCCAGATGCATGATATGCCTTTCCATAGTGTCCCACAAGTGCTCTATGGGATAGATATCGGTGCAGTTCGGACGCCACTCGATATGCTGGAAGTCAGAACTGTGTTCCTCAAACCATTCCTGCACAACAAGTGCCCGATGATGGCTCGGCGCATTGTCATCTTGGAAGACACCATCGCCAATCGGGAAAAAGTGCAACATAGCGGGATGTACACAGTCAGCAAGCAGTTGACGATAGCGCAGACTACTGATACATTGTTCCAATGCACCAGGGGTCCACGTTCCAGCCAGTGAAACATGCACCACACCATACAACCGCCTCCACCGGCCTGCACTTTTGATACCATGCATGATGAATCAAGAGCCTCATGTTGTTGACACCAAATCCGTACACGACCATCCACGGTGTGGAGTAAATAATGTAACTCATCGGAACCAGAACACCTTCTTCCAATCTTCTAACGTCCAACTTGCATGATCTTTGCACCAGGCGAGCTTTTACGCAGATGAACCTTGGTTTAGGAGAGGATGCCGTAGGGGTCGTCTTCTGGTATAGCCCATTCGTGCGAGCGTGCGACGCATGGTCATGCCAGATATTGTTCCGGGTTGGCCCATGTTGTATTGGGTAGTCAACTCTTCAACAGTGCTGGGCCTGTTAGCCCGTACAAGTCGTCGGACCCGGCGCTCACCTCTAACAACAACCTTTCGCTGACCTTTGAATTTTTGCCGTCGTGTCGTTGTTTGACCATTTTGACGCCAGTCCTGGTACACTTTAACTATGGCGGCTCTCGAACACCCCACCAGTTTAGTCGTTTGGAAAATCGAGGCACCAGCTAGTCGAGCACCCACAATCTGTCCTTTATCAAAGTCCGATAGATCCTTCCTTTTATCCATCACGCTCAGAATTTTACTACTTACTAAACCACTGGCACCTTATCTATGCTACGCAGGTCGACTAACTGCACACTCTCGTACCTCACGTGGTCAAGGGGTCGCATTCAATTTTCATAGGGTAGTCATAATTCAGTGTTCACTCAGTGTGTATATATATATATATATATGTTGTTGTTGTTATTTGGTTTTTAGGAGCATTAGCAACTAAGGCCATATTGCTCCGGGATATGCGGTGGTCATTCCGTGAATGACCTTTCCGCATCCTCCGTATTTGGTTGTGACGGGCTTGAACCCCGGTCTAATCAAGAAGCGTGTGCTACGCACTGCTGCTCCTTCCCACCTGGCTACGGAGGCGCCATATATATATATATATATATATATATATATATATATATTTTTTTTTTTTTTTTTTTTTTTTCACGATACTTAACATTGTGGATTAGGAGAGCTTAAAAATTTTCAATCTCTCCCAACTCTGACTAAAGCTTATTCAGCCTGAAGAGCTTTCGGGAAGCCCCTCTCTAGAGCTCCTGATGACACCCTACCGATGCTTAAGATGCTCGATAAACTGATGGAAAGGAGAATCCTGCCTAACTGATACTTTACTGATGTGAATCTTGTAAGAAGCTCGCAAGTTTAGATCGTTAGCTTGATGATTTTCTAATACTGCCTCCGAATAGCTATTATTCCAAGAGTCTTCAGGTCAGAGGTGACGATAAGATTCGTGAGGTCTCATAATGACACTACCAGTGCATGAGTTTCATTTTTATACTCGACATTCCCAATAGACCAAAGTGTATATTGACCAAAAAAAGGTTGGGAACTGCAACCGCAGGTGATCACACTAAGGCTCTATTTCCAGAATTTGAAGAAAAATCAATGAAATCTCTGACTGCAACCAACGACTCTGACTTTAGTCAAATTTGGCTTGAAGACAGTATTCTCTAAAACCTTGCACCATACTAACGAGAGCAAAATTTCTTGTCTCGTGCACGAGTTCCACTTTTATATTCGACATTCCCATTTTGTATGAATTTCAGCTCTTTTTTTTGCAGTTATTTCATAACAGCTAAATCTGTAAACAGGTGTCAGGTACAGTTTTGCTGATGACAGTACACTACATTCTAGCTTCTAGGCCTTGCTCTGCACAAACAGCTACAACTCATATATTCACTATCATGCTGATCTCCAGTGGGCAGAAGAAAACTCAGTTAACTTTAATCCATCTAAAACACAGTCCTGTCTTATTTCTAACAAAATAAGATTCTTCTGCTTTCATGCTCACCTTCAAGAACATTCAATTTCTCGACAAGATCACGTATATTTACTGAGGAAAACTCTGACTTCTAACATTTCTTTACGTGACAATATCACAAATGCAGCTTCCTCTGAATCGAAAAAAAAAAAAGAAACTTCTCGGTCTTCTAACAGCTGCTTATTCTGTACAAATCTCGAATTCCTACCATGAAATACTGTTTCCACATCTCTACTGGAGTCTCAAGAACCTCTTAAACTTCCAAACTACACTCATGAGCCAAAACATTATGACCACGTGTCTCCACGGGCAGACGCATCCCACAGCACCTAGGAATGATGTCACCGACCGGCGCACTATTTATAGTGATAGCATGAGTAGTGCCTGTTAGTATGAAACCCGTGCAATGGAAAAAAAGAAAGGATCTGACGTGGTCTAAATGGGAAATGATTTACTGCGTTAGGAAGGCGGAGACCTGCATCTCAGCAACCGCCGGCATTATCGGCTCTTCGAGAGCCTCCTAGTGTGGTGGGAATGGTCCGAAGAGGGACACACAACCACCCAACGTGCCGAGACGGGGGGGGTGAATGGTGGTTAGCATGTGCTGTCCAGTACAACGGCTCACGATCCCTCAGTCAATGGCTTAATGAAACCAGGGAGCACAGAGAAACATCTCCAAGCACAACATCGAGCGGCATCCTTGTGGATAGGCCTACAGAGTAGGCGACCTATTCACCTGACCATGTTGACAAACCGTTGTGACATCTTCGCCTGCAGTGAGCGTCATTCCTGGATATTGGACGACTGGAAAAGAGTCGCCTGGTCTGATGAATTAAGCTCCATCATGCATATGAAGGAGTGCGTATTCAACGGCGAGCAGGTGAATAGCAGCGACCTGACTGCACAGTTGATATAATCACTGTCCTCCCTACACCGGGTGGAAAAACCCAAGGAATATTTATGGTTATTTTACAAAACGTGGCTGAGTTAATCGTTCTCAGGAGAGCGTAACATGATTTTTTTTCTCCCGGAAGTTTTTCATTGAGACCACAGAACACACGCAGTTTTTACAGACATATTATATACGGTGCCTAACTTGCTGATGCGCCTAAAACCCTACACAACCAACTAATTTCGCGATTGTATCATGATTTTGGGGATTGTTTCGTGGACATTATTGGGTCTCTTCATCCTCATTTAACACAACCTCACCACCAGATTCTAATTAGGCATATTAGTTTTTATATAATACATGGAATTTGTATTGAATTTTTGAGTTTTACATTTAACACTACCACTGATTCCAAGGTTGAAAATTCACGCTGCCGGGAGTTTTTGATTCAGCGGTGACAAGATAATTGGATTAACTGCTCTGAAAGACGGGGAACTGAATAATTCCTTTCAAATGCACTTTTTGCATCTGTGAAAATAATTCTTGCTGGTTTACCCCAAAGTTCTATACGTTATTTCTCATTTCTTGGTATAGGTTACTAAACGCCAAACTGGCTAAATTCCCTCTTACAACTTCAACTCTGTATTTGTGGCGAAAATAAAAATTGGGAACGTGTCCTTTTCTACTATCACCTGTGTAGCCTACGACATCTGTTTTTTTTTTCCGCCGAAAATAACTGCTTGCATTTAGATAACCGGATTCCCTCTTGTGGATCAGTACTGAGTTACTGATTCCCAACTTCACCAACCCTAGCTCACAAATGATGATTATGCTGACCCTGGCATTGCCCACCGAACTAACCTGTTTCCTCGCCCCCCCCCTTTTTTTTTCTATGCATCCCTGTGCTAGAGACGGGATTTTGCTGGTGTCCTGAGCACGGGATTGCCTCCGACTACTTTTTATTTTATTTATTTAATTTTTTGCTAGAGATTTTCTTCCACAGGTCTTGCACTCCACCAGCGGATACGGGATTTTATTTTATTTTTTTTTTTTTTTGAATAATCCCAAACGCGTTTTGAGCATAAGTACGGAATAGATGGGATCGGCACCAATTCACGCTTAGTTGTAGCCCATCTCCTCGTGGTGTAGACGAGCACTGGGCAGGCTTTACTGGTGGCACAGTGGCCAGAAACAACTAAATACAACACACACACTGCACAAACATAACATCACACACATTTCTAGTCGCTTTACAGACCTTTATCACCACAGTGGAGTTGAACTAGCATCCAGAGCCACCCTACGTAAGATACTACATATCCTGAGTGATCACTAAATTATGACCACCCCTATGAAAATTGAATGCGACCCGTTGACCATGTGAAATACGAGAGTGCGCAGTTAGTCGACCTACGTAGCATAGATAAGGTGACAGTGGTTCAATAAGTAGTAAAATTCCGAGCGTGATGGGTAAAAGTAAGGATTTATCGGACTTTGATAAAGGACAGATTGTGGGTGCTCGACGAGCTGGTGCCCCGATTTTCCAAACGGCTGAACTGGTGGGGTGTTCGAAAACCGTCGTTGTTAAAGTGTACCAGGACTGGCGTCAAAATGGTCAAACACGACCCAACCGCAAAACTGAAAAGGTCAGCGAAAGGTTGATGTTAGAGGTGAGCGCAGAGTCCGACGACTCGTACAGGTGAACAGGCGCAGCACTGTTGAAGAGTTGACTACCGAATACAATATTGGACAACCCGGAACAATATCTGGCATGACCATGCGACGCATGCTCACACGTATGGGCTATACCGGCAGACGACCCCTACAGCATCCTCTCCTAACCAAGGTTCATTGACGTAAAAGACTCGCCTGGTGCAAAGAGCATGCAAGTTGGACATTAGAAGACTGGAAGAAGGTGTGCTGGCCGGATATGTCAGGCTATTTACTCCACACCGTGGATGGTCGTGTACAGGTTTGGCGTCAACAACATGAGGCTCTTCATCCACCATGCATGGTATCAAAAATTCAAGCCGGTGGAGGCGGTTGTATGGTGTGCGGCATGTTTCACTGGCAGGAACTTGGACCCCTGGTACATTCGAACAACGTATCAGTGGTCTCCGCTATCGTCAACTGCTTGTTGACTGTGTAAATCCCGCTATGTTACACTTTTTCCCGAATAGCGATGGTGTCTTCCAAGATGACAATGCGCCGAGCCATCATCGGGCACTTGTTGTGCAGGAATGGTTTGAGGAACACAGTTCTGACTTCCAGCATATCGAGTGGCGTCCGAACTGCACCGATATCTATCCCATAGAGCACTTGTGGGACACTATGGAAAGGCATATCATGCATCTGGATACACCAATCACCTCCATACCTGCATTGCTGATCGCACTACACACAGCTTGGTTGGCCATACCTCCCGAACGCTTCCTACATCTTGTTGAATCAATGCCACGTCGGATAGCTGCTGTAATGAGGGCAAAAGGAGGAGCTACGAAGTATTAAGTAGGTAGTCATAATTCAATGATCACTCAGTATATATCTATCTCGGCAATATTTCTGACCAAGTTTTTCCCTACATGACGACTGATGTAGGGAAAAACTTGGTCCAGATGGTACTGCATTTTTTCGACAAGACAACATCATGTGTCACAAGGCCTAGTTGTTGTTATTGTTATTTGGTGTTTAGGAGCATTAGCAACTAAGGCCATATTGCTCCGGGAATATGCGGTGGTCATTCCCTGACCTTTCCGTATTCTCCGTATTTGGTGGTGACGGGCTCAAACCCCGGTCTAATCAAGAAGCGTGTGCTATGCACTGCTGCTCCTTCCCACCTGGCTACGGAGGCGCCATCACAAGGCCTAGAAACATTTCGTGTGCTTCATTGGCCACCAAATTCCTCCGACATCAATCTCATCGAACATTTGTAGGATGCGGTGTAACACAGCATTCGACAGTTCAAATCAGTACCTCGCTCCACTGACGAACTCCAGGAAGTGTTGGTTTAGGATATATGACGACGTCTTCCGCGATCTCGTCGAGTCGATGGTACGCTAGGTGCAAGCAGTTATCACGGAGAAAGTCAACCCAACAGGCTGTTAGGTAAGTGGTCATAATGTTTTGGCTCATAAATGCATGTCTGCCGGCGCCTCCGTAGCCAGGCGGGAAGGAGCAGCAGTGCGTAGCACACGCTTCTTGATTAGACCGGGGTTCGAGCCCGTGACCACCAAATACGGAGGATGCGGAAAGGTCAGGGAATGACCAGAGCATATCCCCGGAGCACTATGGCCTTAGTTGCTAATGCTCCTCAAAACCAAATAACAAACAAGCATGTCTGCCAGTTGCAAAAACAAATGATGTGAATAACCAGTTATTAAGGATTTTAAGGTGAATTATATTAATAAGATTTTAAAGGTAATAAAGAATGCATGGTGATTCATGTCGGTACTGATGACTTTGTTAAGATATATAGTCATGCTGAAAAAAAATGTGGCGAGAAGAGACAAAATGTTCTTGTACTTACAGTTCAGCCCAGACAAGATATGAGGAAATATATGATGAAAGCCTTGCAGATTAATAGAGTACCTCAAGACTAGAGTTAAATACATGGCTTTCATCATATATTACAGCTCATGGGGGTGGAAATAAATTTTCTCAGGGTGGCCTACCTTAGTTAACAGAAGAAATTTATTTTGATGGAATTCATCTGAATAGTGGTGGTGCAACAGTTTTTTCTAGTGTCATTGAGGAAGCCTTAAATGTTCAGGGGGAAATGCTGATTCAGAGGATTAGAGGAGCATTGGAAAAATACAGGTTAGTGACATGGACCAAAATCACACTACACCCTCTTTCTGAGTACTTATGTGCGACCTTAATTACTCTATGCACAGATAGAAACATTGAAATAAATTCACAAACTTCAAGTAGTGATATACCGCCAAGGATTTCGTGTTTAAGCAACCATAAGCGAAAGTCAGGAACGTCAAAAGGTAAATTTAACGAATTTGAGCTTTTCATGAAGTTAATCGATGCAGATATAATAGAAGAGTGCCATCCAAAAATAAGTGATGAAGAATTTATGGGGAATAGGGAGGACCGAAGGCGATGAGTTCTGCTTCTTATGAAAGTTCTTTAAAAGCTATTAGGCTGCATCCAGAGTACAGTCCTGCGCGGATCCATTGGGCTTGAGCCACACTGCTGTATCCGAAACCCGCAAACAAACAAAGACATTAAAAAAATTGTCTTAATTTTTATACAGTCTGCATCGATTAACTTAATGAAAAGCTCAAATTCGTTAAATTTATCTTTTGACATTCCTGACGTTCGCTTATGGCTGCTTAAACACGAAATCCTTGGCGGTATATCACTACTTGAAGTTTGTGAATTTATTTCAATGTTTCTATCTGTGCATAGAGTAATTATATCATAATAATAGTAATAGCCATATAGTGCAACGAAGCCACAGGCTTTTGCTGCATTGGCCTAAAAAAAAAGAAAAAAACAGAGTAGACAAGAAAATACAAATTATTCTTCCCTTCTTATATAGGTAACCATCCAGTTGGCCTTCGAATTTATTCCAACCGTTAGCCTCCACTACCTGTGAAGGCAACCTGTTCCAACAATTAATGACTCGCTGGCTAAAAGAAAACTTTCTACAATCTAGTCTAAACCTCTTCCCCTGTAAATTGAATTTATGAACCCAACATGGCACCCCCCCCCCGAGTTCTGGAATTGTCTACAACAGTGAAAATTCCGCCTGGTGACCCGCAATCGGGTCACCTATTTAGGTGCCTGATTGCCAAGCTCTGCAGCACACATCTTCAGAATCTTTCCTCATACATATGGTCGCTCTCACAATGCGAGTTGCCCGTCTTTGGACCCTTTCAAGAAGTTTATTTTTTATTTTTTTTTTTTTTCATATGAGGTCTCCGTACTTATATTTGTATCTGCACCCTAGTCAACAGCCGTAACCGGGTGTCTTTTAGCAGATAATAATACTGAATATCATCCAGTTGTGCAACCGGACTGTACTGTTGGCCGGCGGTGATGGTATCATGGCTTAGGCGATGTTTTCATGGACATCACTGGAGCCCCTCATCTTTTAGGATTAGTATCTCTCCACGAAATATGTAAGAAAATAGTGCAATCTTGAAGAAATCTGTGAAAGCACTAGGGACATTCATGAACAATCTGTCTCATTTCGATGATCATACGCAATTCGTACAAAGCCACATCTTTGGCAACACTGTATATCTCCGCATGCAGAACAGTGGTTGTAAAGTTACACTTAACTCATCAAAAATTGCATAAAAAAAAATGCGAATATCAAGATTCACTAGAACCAAACAACAACAATTTTATGATTATTAATCCATTTTTGTAAAATTACATTAGAATTCGTGAAACACACGCAAACACAACAAAAGAATTCGAGAAGTTTGACATTTTTAGTTTTTATCGTAAATTTTTAAAACTAAATAATCTAAAAGTAAAAAAAATTAACATTTATTTTAATTAATGATATTTGGGTTATTTTAAATTACTTTTAGCGTTGCAAGATGAATGATTCCTATAACGATCCCACCATTATGGGGAAACTGTAAAGCATATAACGTGACTTACGCTCACTGTTCGTGCGGTCCACGGTAGCACAGTTGTAGCGTGCTTGTTCGCCGAGTGGAAGGGTCTGGGTTCGAATCCAGCAGAAGGTATTCAGGAAGTTTTCTTGCCTTCTTCCACTCGGTGCTGAGTTAGTCGATCTCGGGCCGTGGAGTGAGGTTTTCTCCGGGTACTCCGGTTTCCCCTCACAGACCTAAAATCGACAATCGGTCACACACGAGGTTACAGACCACTACACTTCGCGTTTCTTGCCATTTCAATGCCCGTTTTGGGGCATTGAACTTTCAAGGTTCCTACGGGAGCTACCCTCGCCCGGGAGAGGGTGGTTCCTTGCTCCCACCAAGAAAATGCTAGTTTATTCTTGTTTCAAACATTTGGAATATGATTAAAATAAGGTGGATGTTGCAACATTTATTATTACAATTACTATCATAGTTGTTTTAATTACATAATCTGATGGTAAGAGAATTAACGCATTTTAATTACTGATATTCGGGTTGTGCGGAATTTGAATTATCCAGTATAAGCGTTCAACCTTGATCAAATTTTAAATTGATTGGTGTTGTTTTTTGCAGATTTAAATTTGTGACCTTTTTTTCAATTCCTACTATTAGTTCACACTCTCCCTATATATATATATATATATCTTGTTCAAATTTTCAATCGTTAATAAAATACTTTTTATTCATCCACTCAAGTTCAAATATTTTTTTTTAAACTTGTAGTGGATGACACTTGATGTTAATACAATTTTTTTCAAATTAATTAATTAATTTTAGTTTTATATGGGAGAAAAAAAATTTCTCTTATATAAATTTAGGAATAAATTGAAATCAACAGGCAGTAGCTCAATCGGTAAAATGCAAGGATGTCAGTATTTTTCAAGTGAAGGTAAAGAATGCGAGTTCAATTCTCGCGAAAATCAATAAATTTTTGTTATTCATCCACTCAAGTTCAAATACATTTTTTTAAACTTATGGTGGATGACACTTGATGTTAATACAGTTTTTTCAAATATTAATTAATTAATTTTAGTTTTATATGGGAGGAAAAAATTTCTCTTATATAAGATATTTAGCACGATATAAATTTAGGAATAAATACCGTCAGTGGCGAAGCGTGTAGATCGCTGGAAAAAAATTTCTTTTTTCATTCTGGATTCTAGTCTGAGTCAAGGAGGGAACAAAATGGAAAATTGCAAGGAAATTCGCTTTCTATTTTGCCACTTAATATTGTAATTCTGTCATATGTATATACATATTTATATTAATTGTAATTATTTAATGAAAGGTAACTAAAATAAAATTTTTCTTTGTTGACCTAAGTAGGAATTGACTTTAAAAATTTTTTTTTTTTATATTACTTGTTATAGCTGATAGTCGTAATTATATTTGAATTATGTTACAACTAGAGTCCTCCTGGAGAATATTTTGCCAAAACTGTTTCTGAGAAGTAAAGATTATTACTGTCTTTGTCAGCCTAACCATCACTGCAATACTTTTACTGATCAACTTATATCTGTTATAATTTTAATACTTTTCTGCTCTAATCAATTTGACCAGCTCTGCTTTCATCCATTTTGGAATCCTCCTCATAGTATACATGCATTCGTGGCTTCTGTGACTACTGCTTTAAAAATATAAAAAATATTCCATAATTCTAATGTATTCATTCTCTCTGTGTGCTAACTGCTCAGTTGGTAGAGGGCGTAGCGTCGTACCCCCCTTTTCCGAAATTGAATCCGATGCTTTTATCTCTTTCTTCCTGAGTAATTAGGTCTAGATATTCTTATCCCCTAGCATTTTCTCTAACATTCTCATACAAATAACAGTCATCTGTTTTCTTTAAAAAATGTTGTCCCTCATGGTAAGTGTCCTCCCCTTGCTCCCAACAATATCAACAAATTGAAATCATCCATAAAAGACACTCATACTGCTCTCCCTTTTCAACTGCACGTAGTAGAGGCTTTCGCCATGCTTTTCACAATCCACTGATCTTTAGCAACCCCACTCTCATTTTACCTTTGCTTCTAACTACCTCACATCAGGCAGAGCCTTTGGACGCTGAGACGCATTTTACCCTCCTGAGAAGGCTCTCCACCGACAAACGATAAACTGCAGCGGGTATAGTTCGCCATTTCTCCTGGAGAACGATGACCATAGTATAGTGGCATAGTGTTTTGCGGAAGGCGCCACCGGTGGTTTTCCACATCTGCGCCATAGGCTTTGTAGAGTACAGAATCTCTGTAAAAGCCAGAAAAGTGTAATGTTTGGTTTGTGTGAGTAGTGTTATGTTCTCTTGTGTCTTTGGCTACTTGGCCGCCGGGAACCTACATTGCCCGCCACCACCACTGGGAGGTGAGCCAGGCTGGCCTCCGTCAGGGTCGCCTGAACTTCCTGACAGAGATAAAAAAAAAAAAGAAAGAAATTGTTGAAGAGAGCATACGGGGAGTGAGATGTAGAAAATGTCAGAATGTGGGGAACAGTAGTTGAAGTAGACCAATAAGAAAATCTACCGATAGTTAGGCGAAGATAGGGGGTGGGGAAGAGGGTTGAAAGTCACAGGAGCAGGTCCCTGTGTGAGCGCCATTGGCCTTGCGCTCTCTGAGTATCCTGCACCCCAAGGAGTGTTAGCATGAATCCTACCCTAATCGGGTTAGCAGGGCAACTTGCCTTTGAAATCCTGTACCCGGGGTACTTGCATTGTCCTACCCTAGTCGGGGTTCTCAGGGATGGTGCGTTGTTCTGTTCTGTCCTGAGTTCCGCACGTCTGGCTCGTCTAGAAATGAATACAGCCTGCGCGTAGCGTGTTAAGGCTAGGTATGTGGGCTCTTCGTGTAATAAGGTAGACTCCTGATTGCAGGGTTTTTTTTTTTTTTTTTATATATCTCTGTGAGGCATTGAAGTCTGGCGTTTTCGTAAAAGGGACACTCATACATAAGGTGTTCTCAAGACTCCTCTTAGCTAGAGTGGCAATATGAGTTATTTTCTATTCCCATGGTTGCCTGTGTTTGCTGAAACGGTCTATGGCCTGTAATCAAGAAGGTGACTTGCAATTCAGGCGAGTATCAGAAAGGAGGCTTAGGGAATGTACGACTTATTGAGGGAATAAATAAACCTTTTGGTGACTGCTGCCTTCGGGGTCATGTCCCATGTTTCTTGAGTAAAGGTTTTGTAGGTGGTCTGCAATTCTTCTTCTTTATCGTTTAGGGTCATTTGCTTGGTCCAACTGCATATTCAACAGCTGAGTTGGGACTCCCTTCTTCAGCCGCTGGAAGAGACCCATAACTTCCAGATAGAGAGGTAGGTAACCTGCAATGACTTGTAACGCATGGGCGCTGACAGAACAGCACGCCCTGGTAATTGATAGTAACATAAATCTTTGAATGGAATCAAAGTTGCGCTTGTTCCTTTCCAGGATTGCCTTGCCACACCAGATGGAGGCTCCGTAACACACAATTAGGATATACTACCTTATATATTAGGGATAAAGCTTTATTCTTTAGCCCCCCCCCCCCAATCCGCTCTATTAATCCGCCTTATCATTGCAGTGTTTTTTGGATTTTAGCTGACAGGTATTTTAAGTGGGAGTGGAAGGAAAATTTTGCGTATAGATACACACACTTCTGTGTGGAGCCGGATCAGGGTGTTGTTAATTTTCATCACTGGTGGCCTTCGGATTTGGAACTTACCTTTTAGAAGAATCGACTTTGTTTTTTCATCGGAGATAGTTAGTGTGTGTATGACCAGTTGAGCTACCGATGTGAGACGTCGGTTGAGGGCCAGACTGTTGGTCTGGCCCTCAACCGACATTCCAGTTCCTTCCATACGGCTCAAATTGAGACTCTGCGCCAGCCGTTCCAACTTTTGTATATTCATGTGCGTAAACCATTCTCAAACAGCACCGGCGATATGACATGGCACATTATCCTGTTGAAACAAACATGAGTCTCTACCAAATAGCTGCGACATCATAGGGAGCATGGAGTTGTCCAAAATGTACAAGTTAGTGCAATTTCATTATTTCAGTACATAACCAACTACTTAAGTAGTTATAAATTGGCATCATTAAGTATATCTCATATTGTGAATAACTTCACAACGAGTTACCATGATATTGCACTACCTCGAATAAGTAACGCTTCACCATAGGAGAAGACTATTGTTACTTATTCTCAGCCGATACCATCACCCGTACGGCACCGTTTCGGAGCTTACTGGCTCCTCATCAGTGGGTGGGCAGGTACCCTAGGGTTGCAATGATGACAACCCAGTTGCGAAGTATAAATCCACATTATGAGAGATGCCTGATGGTGTGGAGTAATTAACAATATGGAATAAGAAACAATAGTCTTCTCCTATGGTGATGCGTTACTTATTCGAGTTAGTGCAATATCATGGTAACTCGTTGTAAAGGTATCCACAATATGAGATATACTTAATGAGGCCAATTTGTAACTACGTAAGTAGTTGGCTATGTATTGAAATTATGCAATTTCATTAACTTGTACATTAGTTAAACTCTTTACATAACCTGATGCTCTAGCCCTAAACTATACCATAATCTAAATTGTCCAAAATGTTAAGATTCGGCATTCAAGATTCCCCGCGCAACCACCAAAAGTCCTAGACTATCGAACTATGCCATGAAAACCATGCACTGGAAAATATACGGATATTGTTACCTTTTTATAATAACAATAAATAATATAATATTAATAGTTATATTTATGATAGTTATTATAATAGTTATGATCTTAACTTATCTGTATAATCCCAAATTTATTATGTTTATAAAAGTGTGTGTTCAGAGGTCGACATGTTGCGCGGACTGAAAAACCCGGAACACTGCACCTTCCGCCTTAAATCGGCTAAATAGAGCTTCCACTGAAGAAGACTTTAAAAATTCCTCATAGCAAGAAATTACGGGAATATATTATATTCTCAATTGTTTTAAATTTATCTTAATTGTTTATACACATTGTATCAATATTAATAAAAAAAATTACTGGAACATATTATATTACTAAAAAAATTTGAAATTATTATGATAAATTACTTACATTCAAAAAATTAAGCCGCAAACTGCAAAATTACCTGAGACTCGACCCCGATGCAGGACTCTAATCCAGAGCAAGTTCAGATGGACGTTAGTTGTACAAGATCACATGGGGATAGAGGGATGATGATAATCGGGATATGTTACACGCCAAAAACGATTCTGAGGTGGGTAACATATCCCGATTGTATGCAACTTGAATGAGAATAATCACGTTCAGCAGAGGGTGTGACTGCTTCATTATGGGAGACTTCAATCTACCTCTTACAGCTCAGAAACCATGGGGAAACAGATTTATAAGCAAGCTGGATGATTGTTATTTATCCCAACATGTCGGAGAAAGTACAAGGGGTTCTAATTAATCCTCGATTTCGTTCTCACCACGGATCCAAAATCTGACAGCACCGAAACCAATAGCGGGTGTTGCTTACAGTGTCATAAAATGGACAGTGGCCAAAAAGATTTCTATGGTCGAGGGGAAAGGAGACGATATCGGTTTCAAGCCTATAATTGATTGAGGTATCTCCTGGGCTTTTAACTGGAGAGACAACGATAAACTGCTGTACTGTAAGTATTCGAAGGATTTATTCTGCAAGTTACCAATATATTTGTTACAGTGCAGACGTTTTTTTCGCAGAAAGATGCCCAATGAGATCAAGGTTTTATTTAAGCTAAAGGGTTGTTGTTATTTGGTTTTTAGGAGCATTAGCAACTAAGGCCATATTGCTCCGGGGATATGCGGTGGTCATTCCCTGACCTTTCCTAATCCTCCGTATTTGGTGGTGACGAGCTCGAACCCCGGTCTAATCAAGAAGAGTGCTACGCACTACTGCTCCTGCCCGCCTGGCTACGGAGGCGCCAAGCTAAAGGGGAAAAATGGGATAGTAATCGACTATCGCAGGATACTGATTTATACGAATATTATATAAGGGTATGTGTAAACAATACCTCTGATGGGGTAAGACAAGCGAGAGCCGAGTACGAGAAAACACTATAAAAGAAATCACTAAAACTAGCGACAGAAAATTAAAAATTAAGTAATATATCCATCTTAGAGAAGATTATATACAGAGAAAACTACTCGTACAGTATATAGACTAGCATTTATTTATATATTGGTAAACTAATATATAGAAAAAGCTAAGCACCCATTCCACAGTTTTTTCTCACTCTGACTTGGAGATCATCTATATAACAAAGATGTCCATAGTGTGATGGCGAAAAAAACAGAACTTACCTCATGTCTCCGATCCTAGGACCACTATTAAATATGTGAACAGAATTACCGACCCAGCAATCCTGTACGGCAATGGAAATTTAAGCATCCGCTGACGATACAACTATTGACAGAATGTTCGTGGATGAATATTGGTTATTGAAGTGGACTGCTTACAAACATCGTATCCATTCAGAATTTTCAAACATAACTTTGCAACTATTTTAAATTTTATTCTGAATATTAGGTGTTGAGCAGAGAAGAAAAGTGGGGATGCTGTATTAAAAAGTGGTCGGCCTTTTTTAAAGTGTGGGGTTCAGAGAAGCAATCCGTTATCAGCAATGAAACGCATAATCATGAACTGAGAACTTTTGGAGCGGCGGAAAATATCTGCAGTGAAAAAATGAAAGGCAAGAGACGATCCGACAAGCAGTAACTTATAATTGAAGACTTCAAGTACGTGAAAATAAATGCTTATTACGCATATCGTAAAATTATGCTTTGCTCTACGTAAGGATTTAGAAAGTGTTCATGACGTTAGCGCTACAACAGATAGAAATAAAAACAAGTCGAATTAGCCATGCACACTGCAGAGTAATTTTTTTCGCGCAAAACGTACTTAAATTTTTTGTGCAAAGCCGAAATGATATATATATATATATATATATATAGATTGGATCGTTCGATTACGGCATAGGTCGGCAACCTTTTTTTGAGTAAAGAGCCATTTTTGATCTAATTTAAAAAAAAAAAAAAAAAAAAAAAAAAACGGAAGAGCCGCATCTAAGCCCAAGCTGGAAGAGGGGGGGATTAAAAAATATATATTTTTTGAAATATTTATTAATACTGAAAACGCGTAACAAACATCCAATGTGGTTGTTTGTTACGCGAATTAATGTGACTTGCTGCTGAACTTCTTGAGTATGTCGTAATTTTCATCTTTAAACATGCTGTGAAACTCGCATTGTTCAGACGATTTCTTGATTTATTTTTAATATAGTTCATGTTCGAAAATATTTGCCTGCAGAAATACGTCGAACCAAACACTGAGAGAAGTCCAAACGCAAATACAATGTATTTTCAAATTTATATACGTGTCCAGTAAGCTACTCCACGCATCGAACACAATTTGCTCTTGCTTTTCAATTCATCTATCGCCGTCCATTTGTGTAGAGCTTCAACTTTTGCCTGTCCAAATCCTCAATTTCAATTTTAAGGCATTTTAGTCTTGCACTCCACATGTCCATGATTTTCAAGTCCTCTATTTCCTCTATTTCATATTGTACTGTACTTCATGTGGGCTAACAGTTAAAGGAGCCGCAGGTTGCCGACTCCTGGATTACGGAGTACATATTTACAATGCATGGCTACTTTAACGATCACTGCATTCAGGGAAATTCTTTAGGGGGTGGGGGGTGCAATGCACCGAGGCCCTGACTGAAAAGGACCTCAATTCAAATAAGGAGTCTATTGCCCCAATATTCTCACAGCAGGGAGAATTTCAAAATTGTATTACCAAGTTCTGCCGGTCCTGAAGTAATGTGCGCGAACAAAAATTCACACATTGCGAGATCGAGCCCGTACGCTACCAAAAAAAGTGCACCGTCCATCTGTTAGTTGCTTCGATACTATGTCAGCTTAACGACAAAAAAAAAAAAAGTTATAAATCAAATTGTGAGCTCTTCTAGCCTCGGCCATTCAGAGTATAAACGAGTATTTATTTATAGACGAAGAAGAAGCAAACTTCTGAAGAATGGACCGAAGCTTCCTCTGGCCTTACTAAAAACCACAAGTCATTTCATTCCTATTTCAATGAGAATTGTCAGCACAGCCGTCCCAATATACGGGCTTTATAGATAGTTTAAAAGGCGCAAAGAGAAATTTATGCAAAATTAAACAGCATTCAAAAATCGTAAAATCTCAAATCCAAAAAGCGATATGAATTATAGACTCGGCTGAGAACACTACAAATATGGCAAGTTGATACGCTTTGACTTGACTTTCGTTCCAATGCTATGTAATGAAGACTTAAAGGAATAAAAAGTGGTAACACAAAATATAAACTAGATAAAAATAAAAACTGGATAAAAATATAATATATAATAAAAAATAATTAAATAAAAATAAAATGTAAGAAAAAATGGGAAGATAGCGATCATTCCGTACGTTCCTCTAAGTAAAGTGAAATGGTTCTGAAATTTAAAATTAGGGGAATTTTTTACAACAGCACAATGTAGTACGTCTTTAAGGTCCAGGGGAATTTACTATTGGGATAACTTCTTACCCTGTTAGGAAATTTACACTTGCCGTTCTTCACACATTTCTAACAGTGGTAAAAACGAAAACAATATTAACCCAAAATCTAAACAGGACTGTTAAAAAAAATTTACAGGAACTGAACTAATCTAAGAGTTTCAAACGGATAAATTCCTTTGTTAAACAGAATGCGATCATTCGAGTAACCACTTCAAATGACAGCGTGAGTGGAAACGAAATGGTAAATATTTTATCTGTTAACGATGGGCGGAAATGAAACTAAATATTAGGCGGAGGAAAGTGCACTTAATGAAGTACTGACTTCATTTTCAATTCCATTCAAAAATCAGGAAACTCGAATGATTTGTTATCAACTACGAGCCATTCTTCAATATTTTTATTTTTACAGAAGGTGACGAACCTGGTGCTAATGCATCCACGCTTGTTACTTTTTTTTTTATTATAAAACTATCATTTCATAATCCTTCTAAAGACATAGGCGATCCTTCCCAATATTACAAAAAGTAGTATTTTTCATTGGAGGAGCGTTAATTACTCTAGATTCCATCTGAACACTAGATAATATCAAGTCGACACTAAAAAGAGCTTTTCTTTTTTTTTCAGTGATTTCATACGACAGAAAATAATTAAAACTAAGGATCTGTCGTCACTGCTAGTATTTGGGGAGGACATTACATGGCAAATATATAAGCACACAAAATATTCAAGTCTTCTTCATATGAAAAATTAACTGATTGAAATTTTATTGCATGATACTACAAATTCATATCTCTAACGCAAGTATAGTATTTTTGTTAGAGTGCATTTCAAGTTTAAAGTAAAAAATTTTATATAACCTATCCCGGTCCAACGGTACAATTCCAAAACCATATTTAGCTAAGACATGCCCTAAGTAGGTGAAGAAGGATCAAAAATACGTAATTACAGATTTTTATTCTGATAAAAGGTAACAGCAATCTCACGGATGAAAAAGATCAAAAGTTTCGTGCATTTTTCTCTTCAACATTACGTCCAATTTGTGGCAAATTATTTATTTTTCGTGTGTTTCGAAAACCATCATCCCACATTTCTCAATTTCTGTAATACACCTTACCTCTTTCATTGCTATACTGTATCCAGTCCGTTACTTCCACTTCGGTATTTTATGACCTGACTCTACAACTAGAGAACAGAGGTGTTGTTGTTACCTCAGCAGGGTATTCGTATTCAGTACAGTTTTTTGTTAGTTGAATTCTTATTAGCGTTAGTGTCACGACTTTTACTAGAGCAGGAATCTCGATGCCGAACTAATTCTATATTCTGCCAATTCAATTCTAAATATAATTATGTCGTGATGTAATATCAGACATAGGGGTTCACTTTTTCTATATTTGGACGCAGTGAGGAGGTTGGGAGCGAATGAAACATTTATTTCGATATGCCTATTAGAATGAAAAATTGCGACAGTATTGCACTTTATTGGCATAGAAATGGAGAGGATTTTCTTACACCCTACATGTATGGCCTGAGGACATTTATTCAGCCAACTTTCTTTCACGCTGCGTGGAAAGAGTCACGCTACATCCTCGTGACAACACAATAACAATACTTACTATTAACTGTCATGCAGCCCTTTAAAGGAAAACTACCATTGGTCCTCTAGTAACCTAGAAATTCGTGGAAGATAATTTCAGATATATAAGCAGTTTAAATACGTTTCCACGCGAGCGTTAGAGCCTTTCCTGCTGTCATGGTAAATGATTATTCAGTGGCAGAATGAAGACTATGTTACTATTGTTGTTAGGTATTACTCAAGGTCATAAATGCATTTTTTGTCCATCATTCCCTTCACAGTTGGCAGCTAACAATAGGCCATCAAACGGTGAAAAGGACACCGATAAATACAGAGCCTTTAAACATAGGCTCTTTATTTGTCTATGTCCTATGCTTAGATATCTGATGGGTATACAAATACACTCTCTCTGTTTAGTATCCAAAATTACAATGACAATAACAATAAACCTTGTTTTGAAATACAGTCCAGTAACATCGAAAGCCTTAGAGTCCATAGTAAAATTCAAATTATTTCAAAAATCTATTTGAACACCCTCTCAGAAAAGCAATTCTGCACTATATTTATGGTTATTCTAACGAATTAATTTTGACAACTTATAATTCGTGTTCTCGTTTCAGTGTTCTTGTCTTGATTTGTCTGTTTTGTTTTTTGTTTTGTGTAGGTCAATTCTGGCGTTACTATTATTATATATATATTTTTTTTTTTCATTTTTTCTTTTGTAATACTAATTTCCAGCAACGATGTTAATCACATTTTGATTTGTCTGTTTATGGCTAGCTCCTCACTGATGGGGCGACAAGCTTTTGTATGGGTGGTCAATAGGTGCTCTTTTTCTTAGACTGGTTTACAGTATTTAGTGTTCCCGTATTACGTACTTATTAGAGGATTACGTCCAGTGTAGACATTATTTTTGAAAGTTGGCGTTTGGATGTTTAGGTCAAGGCAACTATTACCAAGAGGAGTCAGTATATAAAGTCTGTAAATTTCATGCATTTGGGTCATTGGCTTTTCTCTGTAGTTGAAAGGTGTCCTTTTTAGCAGGCGTCAATTCTATTTTCTTATAAAGGGATTATAGGGGAAAATAGTAAAGAGGTCTTTATCAAGCACTAGGAAAAAAAATCTCCCAAAACTTATTCTCTAATTTACTGTTCAAAGTAACTTTTTTTGGTGACGGTATTACTTTGTTATGGAAGAGATATGGATGTTATTCTCGGTACCAAAGAATATTATACGCAGTTAGTTCACAGACTAAAATTTCTGACGACTCATGCACCGTTTTGAGGAACGAAAAACCGGAATTTCGGAGGGGCGCAACTAACTTGGTCACAGCTTAAAGAAAGAAAGAAAGTCACTCCAGTTTAGACAGGACTCAGACCCAGTCCATTTAATTCTAAGTAGCCCACAGTAGTTTTAATTTTAAATTTACACCACGACAGCTAACAGTATGGTCGACCATAGCAAAAATAGCTAAGGTGCTATGTTCTCTATGGTCGATCGGCCTGTTTAGAGGAATGAAAATGAGAATTTCCGGAAAAGGGGGGGGGGATCCATGCAACTGTTGCCTGAGACTTATTAACCAGGCCACAGTGTGAAAGAATCTCCTAAAAGTTCCTCCTTTCCCAGAGGGAATACCAAAGTAATATCGTGGCACGACTGATGTACATGCAAGAGTTCATATATGTTAATGAACAAAAGCATATATTTGTGATTTCTTTCATTCCTCTCAATAATCGAGTTAATCTTAGAATGGGGGGTAAAAAACACCTAGACTTTTCTAGCCCAACAATTCCGCTGTAATTTGCTTTTGACTCTGTTTTTAATGGCACTTGAAAATCCTGCTACACTCCACACAGTTTTCTAAATATGAAAAACGTTGCGCAATTATAAACTGCACTCTCTGGTCTACAATAAGAATAAAATATTATTTCAATGGAAACACGTCGTGGAGAAAACAAACCCAGTCCCTGTAGTATGCAAAATAGCCTTATCTATATACAGAATAATATTAATTGTAAAGTTTCCCATTCTTGTTTGTTTGTTTGTTTCGGGATTTATTGGGCGCATCGGCAACTATGACCATAGTGCGCCATACATATGATAATTATGCATGCTATTTCTTCTCAATTACAGAAAATAGAAAAAGAAACCAGAAAATATATTTTTTTTTTTTTTTCCTAACTAAAGGAGGTGATATACTTTAATCATCTTCAGAAAGTTATATATGCTTGAGACATTTGTTTCATTGTTTAAAAGTGAGGTAAGTGTAGGATCTTTTGTTGTGGCTGAAGTGCAAAGAATCTGGCGTTCTCTTGTATATTTTGTGCATTCGACCAGAATGTGTTTCACTGAGAGCAATGTATTACAGTGATGACATTGAGGGGGTATTTCTCCTCTTAAAAGATAACCATGAGTGATATTTGTGTGGCCTATTCGCAGTCGAGCCAAAATTACCTCTTGATGTCGGATTGAATTAAAGCTGGAAGGCCATCGCTCAAGGTTTGGCTTGATATTTCGAAGTTTATTATTAGGTTGATTTTCCCATGATAACTGCCATTGGCACATGCATTTTTCCTGGATTATTGGTAGATAGTCTTGATGAGGCACTTTCCACTTTTTCTCGGGCGGTAGGTGAGCTGATTTGGCAGCATTGTCCGCTAGTTCGTTTCCAGGAATTCCCATATGTCCTGGGACCCAGCAGAAATGTATGTTTTTCCCAAGTTCTGATAAGCTATGTAAAGAGCTGACTATTCTTTTCACGACTGAGTGGGTGATGTTCATGGTGTTTTTTAGTGCTTGAAGTGCACTTAAAGAATCTGTGAAAATTATACTGTTGTTAATGTCAGAGGACTCGATATGATTCAGTGCAACCTGAATTGCTATTAGTTCGGCGGAAAATATACCGAACTCAGGTGATAACTGATAAGCTAATGTGATGTTTGGAAAAACTGCGGCGATTCCAACGTGGACATCATTCTTTGATCCATCAGTATGTACTATGGAAAAGCTGGGAAACTGGTCCACTACTGCATGGTATAGTTGCGAGAAGTTTTCTCTATGCAAAGTAGATTTATTCCATTCATGCAGATGTAAGTCACATGAGGGTGGAATGATATTCCAAGGAGCAAGAGAGGATGGGAGGCTATGTGCCACATTGTCTAAGGTTAGATTTAGTTCTTCTAAGAGGTGTTTTATTCTCATACCCAAAGGACGATTAGCATTAGGGCGGTTTTGGTATAACCTACTGTGCTGTGATGTGAAAAGTATAGGCCAGTTCGGGTGTTCTGGCATAGATCTAATTTTATAGGCATAACGTAGTATCAGTTGTTGTCGCCTGATTGAGAGAGGTGGTTCGTGTGCTTCAGCATATAAGCTATGTGTTGGAGACGTGCGATATGCCCCTAAAGCAACGCGTATTCCACTATGATGGATAGGGTCAAGCCAGCGAAGGGCACTAGGTCTTGCTGAACTATAGACTGGTGCTCCGTAGTCAAGTTTCGATCTTATTAATGCTCTATATAACCGTAATAAAGTAAGACGATCAGCTCCCCAATTGGTTGCAGAGAGAACCCGGATGATTTTTAATTTTTGTTGACATGATGTTCTTAGTCTTTTGATGTGCTCAACGAAAGTGAGTTTATGGTCTAAAGTTATTCCTAAGAACCGTATGCTGGGATGAACTGTTATTTGTTGGCGATTCAGTTGTAGCTCCGGATTGGGATGGAGTTTGCGTTGGCGGCAAAAATGGATGCAAAATGTTTTTTCTGGACAAAGTTGAAATCCATTAGTCTGAGCCCATGAACAGATCTTATTTATTGCCACTTGCAACTGTCTCTCAATAGTATTCATATTTTTAGCATGACACCAAATACTAAGATCGTCTACAAACAGTGCTTTATCAACAGTGTCTGGAATTTGTCCGGCAATGGAGTTTATTGCAATTATAAAAAGTGAAGCACTGAGTACAGAGTCTTGAGGAACTCCTTCTTCTTGGGAAAATACTTGGGACAGTGAGGTTTTGAATCGAACCTGGAATGTACGCTTGCATAGGAAATTCTGTATGAAAATCGGGAGGTGACCCCGAAGTCCATGACGATGTAATTCACGGAGTATTCCATACTTCCACGTGGAATCATAGGCCTTACTGATATCAAAGCAGACTAACACATGATGTTCCGATCTGAGGAATGCATTACGGATGGAATTCTCTAGTCTGACTAGTATATCTAGTGTAGATCTGTTTTGCCGGACACCGTATTGTGCAGAATGTAGCAGATTGAGATTTTCAAGGTACCAGATCAGTCGGCGGTTCACCATCTTTTCGAGAATTTTGCAAATGCAACTGGTCAAGGCGATTGGTCTATAATGAGTGGGATTTGTAGGGTCTTTACCTGGTTTAGGGAAGGCAAGGACCGTAGCGTGATGCCATTGATTAGGAAATTTTTCTTCCAGGAAGAGTCTGTTGAATAGATGAAGAAGTAACTGTAATGATTCGGTACTTAGTTCCTGAATCATGGAATAGTGAATGTTATCTGGTCCTACAGCACTGCGTCTAGATGTTGACAAAGCTCTGTGTAATTCGTGAATGGTAAAAGGTAAATTGTATTGTTCATCTCCTTTTGAAGAGAAGTTTAACTTTTGTTTTTCTAAACTTGTTTTTAAATCTTCTGAAGGTCGGTGTATAACTTTCTATTGCTGATGTTTTTGCAAAGGTTTCACCTAGTATATTGGCAATTCCAGCAGGATCATTTACATTCTGCCCTCTCCATTCCATGATGGGTAGGGGTATCGGTTTATATTTGCCACTCATTTTTCTGATTGCTTTCCAAATTTTATATGTAGGCATTTCTTGATTAATAGTCGAAGTGAAGCGGATCCAAGCAGCCTTTTTATTGCAGCGTCTAACATATCTCGCTCTTGCTCTAGCACGCTTATATTGAATGAGATTGGTTGTAGTTGGACTCCGGCGAAAAGAATTCCAAGCTTTGCTTTGCATTTTTTTAGCCACAAGGCATTCATCACTCCACCAGGTTTTTGGATGAATCGACAATTTTGATGAGGATTTCGGTACGGTTTGTTCTGCTGCATGTAATATCATTTTGGTGACATAGTCAACTGCTTCGTCAGTTGTGGAATTTTGGATTATTTCGGGATCAAGCTTGGTTAATTTTTTATAGGACTGCCAATCTGCTTTATCAGTAAGCCAGTGCGGAATTTTAGTAGGATGATGAGGTGGCTTATTAAGTAATTCAATTATTATGGGGAAATGATCGCTATGTAGCGGATCGTTGTTTACCGTCCACTTTAGAATAGGATATAAGGTTGCAGAACAGATAGACAAATCTATTGCAGTGCTTGTTCCTGAAGGAAGGTGAACGTATGTAGGTGAACCGTCATTTAGAAGAAGGAGGTTGTTATTGTCAAGACACTGTTCAATTAGTTTTCCTCTTTGGTCGATGTTGTTGTTACCCCAAAGAGTGTGATGACCATTTAAGTCTCCCAGAATGAGGAAAGGTGTTGGGAGTTGAGCTATAAGATTGTTGAGATCATTTTGCTGGAAGGTATAGCTTGGTGGAATGTATAAGGAGCAGATTGTCATATGGATGTCAGCAGCTATACGGACTGCTATTGCCTCGAGGGGAGTGTTCAGTGAGACCTGTTTGGTAGGAATATGTGGGTTTGTTAAAATAGCTACGCCACCATGTGCGATATTCTGATTGGTTCTGTCTTTTCTAATAATGTTATAATGAGACAGTTTTGGTGTATTTTGGCGTTTTAAATAAGTTTCTTGAAGGCAGATACATATTGGTGAGTATTTACAGGAAAGATCGTATAGGTCATCGATATTGGCGCGGAATCCACGACAGTTCCATTGTATTATTCTGTTCATTGTTTATCTCTTATTAGACTTTCTGAGCGTTTTCGGGTTGTTGATGTTTTCTGTTTTTCACTTTTGTTTTTATCTTTTTTTGGGAAGGAAGGCCTTTCGGTGTCCATATCTTCTTCAACAAAGATTTGAAGAACAGGGTCATCTGCTGATTTTTCTTTAGTGTCCATTTGTTGTTGGTGACTAGAAGTTAGGATATGTTTTTCTTTAAATCCTTCGTCCGGAGTGTGTATGTTTTCTTGTGGTATGGTAATTGGTGTATTGACTGCTTGGGTTTGAGTTGCACTGTACAAAGATTTTACGTAATTTGAGAAAGACTGTTTTGGAGGTACTGTTATTTCAGTTTGCGATCCGGTTGATTGGAATTTTTTGGTGGCTTGGGCATACGTAGGTCTGTCTGCATGAATTGGTGGTAGATGATTCTTTTTGCTTCTTGGTAAGAAACATTATGCTCAGTTTTATATTTTTGGATAAGTTTCTCACTTTTCCAGCGCTCGCATATTCTGGCATAAGCGGGATGATCCTTTTTGCAATTTGGACATACTGATTGAGGAGCATTACAGTTTTCGCAATCGTGTTCGATTGAACCACACTTTGCGCAAGTAGGGGTTCCCCGGCAAGCTGTTTGGGAATGTCCATACTTCTGGCATCGGAAACACCGTAGCGGGTTTGGGACGTATGGTCTGACATTACATACCAGATATCCGGCCTTAATGGATGATGGACGATTCGGTGTGTTAAAGGTCAAGATCAGATTGCGGGTAGGGATCAGATTACCATCTTTTCTCGTGGAGATTCTCTTGACATGAATAACTCCTTGTTCTTTCAGTTCTTCTAGCATTTCTTCTTCAGTTACATCTAGTAAGTCCCAGTTTGAGATCACTCCTTTAGAGGTGTTTAGTGATCTGTGGGGTGTTACAGTTACTGGGAGACCTGCAAAGAAATTTGTTTTCAGAAGTCGCTCAGAATGTTTGGTATTAGATGTCTCAATGAGAATATCTCCTGATCTGAGTCTTTTTACGGATTTCGGAGATCCTGCTTTACTTTCCAATTCCTTTTGAATTCTAAAGGGAGAGAGTTTGCCAACTGCATTCTCACCAGTTGAATGGATGATTAGATAGGTTGGAATTGGATATGTCTCTGGCTCAGTTTTTTGGCGCTTTGCCGTTCCTGCTGTGGAACTGTCTTTCTTTTTTGATATCTGGGTTGCGTCTGGCAGCCCAGATAAGTCTGAGTTTGATTTACTCATGGTATGCTCTTTTTGGCCCCGGGAGATTGTCTTTTTCTCCCAGGTTACCAGCCCCGCCACGTGGAGGCAAGAGCGGTGCCGCCTAGTGACCCAAGCGAAGAAAAGGGTTAGTAATAACTAAAAATAAAAAGAGGGATTAAAGAAAGGTGGCTTTCCTTTCTAGGTTATAGTATTTGAATATATCTATTTAATTATAATCTTCAGGAGTTATCGGACTTTCGAAACTCAGGAGAAACGTATTTACAATTAAGCGTACTAGATAATCACTCTGGAAAGGCGCTGTGGTCACTAATATCGCTTGGCACTCGGGGCCTCCCATTCTTGCAAAAAGGAAAAAAAATCGCCTGATCGCACTATGACCTGTGTTATTAATGTCCTCGTTTGCATACATTGAACCACACCTGCGTTTCCTACGACTTGTTTTTCATTCTGTTCCCAACCGCTGCAAGGAACGACAGCTGTACGAGAAAATCTACAAAAGCTTAATAGTTTTCGAGTCAAGGGGTTATTGGCTTTTCTCTGTAATTGATAGGTGTCCTTATTATCAGAAGACGTCATTTCTATTTTCTTATAAGGGGAAAAGGGTTACATTGGTGCAGAATTTCACTTTAAAGAAGTCTTTATCAAGCACTTAGAGAAAACCTTCCAAAACTTGTTCTGTAATTTATTGTTACGGTATTATTTTATTATGGAAGAGATTACACTGCAATTACTGTGTTCGAGAAATTTGACACACCTCCACCCGCCATTAAAAACTTTAGTGATATTGATATTTAAAAAAGTACAGTGAGAAAGCGTGAAAACAGCTTTACTCACCACCACTTTCATCCTGTGTGGGTAAAGTGAAAAACTGAATATCATATCATGTGGTAAACAAACTAAGTTCTATCTTAACTGTTAAGCAGGGTGGTTAATGACAGGAATCAAGGCATACTACTGCAGCACGATATAGAAAAATTCGGAAAAGGGGCTGAAAAGTGGCAGTTGAGGTTTAATATTCATAAATGTTAAGGTACTGCATTGGGGTACCATATGGCTGGTACCGCACTCAAGGTGCTGGAGAACAAAAAAAAAAGCACGGTCCGACATGAAGTTCTCTGAGCAGTGCTAATAGGTCAATGCAGCAAATTTGCCAACAGGACAAATTATCCCGCAGTATAAGGCAAAGTGTTAGGCTACACCTTGAATACTGCATAACAGATCTGCAGCTTATAAAGGATGCGGATCTGTTGGAACTGGTACAGAGAAGAGCAATAAGATTATTCAGGGAGACGAAAGAGTACGCTTACCAAGAAAGACTTCAATGCTGAAAATGGAAGCATCTGAAAAGCAGGCCCTAGGAGAATATTTGAAGTGTTAGACTTTAAATGGATTGAGTAAACTTAATGTTGTTGATGGCATCCTAACTCTTGCGCAGAAAACAGACATAAGGAGACATACATTTAAACTGGAGAAGAATGATTGCAGGATAGACGTGCGAAAATTTGCTTTCTGCCAGAAAATAATTTATTGTTGGAACAAATTTCCATCAGGTCTTGTGGAAGTAGACAGAGTAAATTTAAGACGGATTAGACATACTTACAGGGAATGTACAGATCAGGTATTTATTTAATTATTAATAATTTTTGTAATTTTTATTTATATATCTTTGGGCTAATTCTGTATAACCTTGTTTCCTTGCATCATTTGCCACTACTAATAGTAATAGCAAACTAATAGTAATGGCCGCCGTATCCGAGTGATAAGAGGGTGAGGGTGCAAAGCACAGATGAATAAACGTAGCTCAATTTCATATGACTACTAACTATGGCGTCTCTCTCCAACTCCTCTTGCCTTACATGATCGTCCTGGAGTAAAAACAGAAAATTTATTTATATCTCAGAGTCGTTTCATGCCGTAAAACATGAAATATCTGATATTGACACCAATAAAATTAAATACACTGAGTTGGCTTTGCATTAGCAACACCAACAGACTAAATACCTCGTAGGGCCCCTTTTTCCCGTAATACATCCCGTACACGTCTAGGCATGGACACCAGAAAGTGATGCAGGCTATCCTGTGACAGTGCTACCCCATGCGTTGCACAATGTGTCTAGTAATGCCTACACATTGTCAGGTTAATGCTCGTAGCATCTATGGTCCTTTTCAGCATGTCCCAAACATGCTCAATTTGGTTGAGATCGGGTGAGAATTGGACGGCCACGGGAGGACGAAGAATTCAGAGTTCGTGTTCCAGTTAGCAATCTGCCAGACTCTGTAGCACTGTCTTGTTAGACGCCGGAGTTGTCTTGGTCGATGACGATAGAAAGGTAAGCGTTCCCATCGAGCCGTCAATTAACGGTGATCAGAGGCTACAGAGAAACAGCCCCAAACCATAACACGACCGCCTCCAGCATACCGAACACCAACAGTGCATCACGGTGCCATGTCTTATGTAACTTTCTCCAAATGCCGATACGCCTACCAGCATGATAGAGTTAGGAACGAGATTCATCAGACCAGGCGACAAATTTCCCCATTTCGGTGGTCCAGTGCTGGTAGTGACGTGACCAGGCACAATTTTTGTGTCTTGCAGTGAGCATAGATGCCAGTTACTGTCAACAACTGCAACAGCCTATACGAGCTAATGTTCGGGGCATAGCCTATATGGATATTGGTGCTGTTCCTTCTATGTACTGGGTGGTTAGTTGGACCACTATGCTGTGTAGCTGCTGTATTAGCAGGCGAGACACATGATTCTCACCAAGAGCATCGACCACACGTGTGACCCTTGGCTGGTTGTTCAACCGCTGTTGATCCAGTTACAGTAGACTCGTGACACCACAGAATAGGAGCACGTAACCATGTCTGCTGTTGTCAGGATACTGGTACCTGCACCGGTATCCTGTCATTCCACGTTCGAAAGATCTCGACACCGATCCATTCTTCCTCGCAGACACTCAAAAAAACTGATGCCACGTGTGCAAACTATAATCTTATATCAGCCATTCCCGACCATGAGCCTTTACCAGCGTCACAGAACAGTCCGTTCCTACACAAGGGAAGTTACTAATGCAAAGTGTATAATCTCTTCTCTTTGAAACAAATCGATATATGTACATTAACAAAACCGTTCTATATGTTTTTCACAATATTTGCCACGATTTTTGCATCTACAAAGAAAAATCACTTATCATGCGAAGATACTTAACCAGGAATAGAGTTTATGACATTAAACATAATTTAATTAATTTTTTTTTTTAAATACGAGAATAATTGACAGGTTTGTATGAATGATCAACTGACATTTTAAATCAGGATTTGTACGCACAACAATAACAGTTTAACTAATAGTATATGTAATAGAAGAATTTCACATGAGTTTTTGTTACTTGGGGTATACGTTTAAATCTTAAACGTAGGCGTTTTTATCTCTCACTTTTCCTTGGTTCTTTTAACAGAAAACTTGAACGCAGCGATATAAACGAAAGATATAAATAAAATCGTATGTCATCGTGAGGGAATTAACTGATTAAATAAACTAACCAATGAAACTTAAAACTGAAAATTTAATTTTGACCTTTATATTACTTACGTCTTTAATTTGTAATGAAATATTTAAATTTTGCCTTTATTGAATGATACTTGAGAATATCTGCTAGTAAATGTCAGGAGTTTGCACCGTAGTTATAAGATTAATATTCTTCGTTAAAAAAAAATCCATATGCAGGTCAGTACTTTAAACCTTGAATGATAGATTATCATCATCATCACCACCATCAGCCATTTTCAATCCACTGCAGGATGAAGGCCTCTCCAGCAACCTTCCAGTTCCTTCTGTTTTGAGCATTAGCCATCCATTTACTACACACAAACTCATGAATTTCATCTATCCATCTCCGTCTTTGTCTTCCAGGTTTTCTTCTAGCTCCTCTTGGGTACCATTCTGTTATTTTCTTAGTCAATCTGTCATCATGTCTTCGAGCTATGTGTCCTGCCCAAGACCAGTTTAGTTCTTTAGTTTTGATAAGAATGTCCTTTACTTGAGTTTGCTGCCTAATCCATGTGTTTCTCTTCTTATCTAAACAGTCTGATTCCCAATATAATTCGTTCCATTCTTCGCTATGTAGTTCTCAGCTTCTCTTCCATTCTTTTGGTGAGTGCCCAAGTTTCACTTCCATAAGTCATGGTGAGGAGTATATATTGATTCATTATTTTACGTTTCAGACAAACTGGGATATTGCTCTTCAGTATGTGACTATATTTCCTGAATGCTATCCATCCAAAATTTATTCTTCTCTTCACTTCCAGCCATTTATCATTATTACAGCTAATAACTTGTCCCAGATAAGTATATGACTCCACCTTTTCAATTACTGCTCCTTCAATCATTATTTCCCTTTCCGTGGCATACTTGTTCATCATTACTTTTGTTTTAGCCATATTCATCTTTAGTCCAAAATACTTACTAACTGTGCATAACTGATTAAGATTTTCCTCTGATTCTTTGGGGTCGTGGCTTATGACCACAATGTCATCTGCAAATCGTAAATAGTTTAGGTACTCTCCGTTCACATTGACTCCTTTCTGCGACCAGTCTAATCTTCTGAAAGCTTCCTCAAGGGCAGCAGTAAACAGCTTCGGAGATATTGTGTCTCCTTGTCGAACTCCTTTCTCGATTTTAAATTTGCTACTGTCTTTGTCTAGTCTAATAAAGGAGGCAGCACTCTCATATATTTTCTTCAAAATCATAATATATGGAGTATCTATGCCTTATCTTTCCAGTGCCCGAAACATTGCCTTATGCTGTATGGAGTCAAATGCCTTTTCATAATCCACAAATGACAGACATAATGGTGTTTTATATTCATTTGCTTTCTCCATTAGCTGTGATATTACGTGAAGGTGATCCATAGTTGAGAATCCTGTCCTAAAGCCAGCTTGCTCTTTCGGTTGATTCTCATCAAGTATTCTTTCTAATCTGTTAGTAGTGACCCTTGTGAACAACTTGTAGATGTGGGATAACAAGCTAATTGGTCTATAATTTCCAATTTCTGATTTATCTCCTTTCTTATGCAGCAAAACTATGATTGCATTATTCCACTGCTTAGGCATCACACCTTTTCTAATGCACTTTGTGAAGAGCCTTGCCAGTTTTTGTGTTATGTCTCTTCCTCCCAATTTTAACAACTCTACAGTAACTTCATCTTCCCCCGGGGCTTTCCGATTCTTCAATGCATGTTCTACCTCATCAGGAAGAATATCGGGTATGTAGTATGTGTTGCGACTTTGCAATCCAACTTCCCCACTGCTGGTATCATTCCCTCGCTCTTTGTATAATTCTCTATAGTAGTCTTCTGCTATTTGAATTATGCATTCTCTGCTGTTTATAAGTACACCATCGCTATTCTTCAGTTTCAGTATCATTTGTCTTTCTGTATTACTGCTCATGGCTGCTGATTTAAGTCCTTTGTTTTCCCTTAATGCTTGTTCTACTTTTCTTGTGTTAAATCTTCTTATGTCCTCTCTGAGTCTCTTTCTAATGGCTTTGCATAACTCAGTATACTCAATTTTCTCCCGGTCAGTGTTTTTCTTGCTCTTCATTTGTCATCTTCGGTTCATCATGACAAGTGTTTCTTGACTAATTTTTTCTTCTTTGGATTTCTGTTTTCCTATAGGTTTCTTGGGCTTTATCACTTTCAGAAAGTTGTAATATTCCTCGTCGATATCTTGGTCCTGAGCAGTCTGCAGAAGCTCAAACTTGTTCTTAAGTTCCAGTACATCCAGTTATCTCACAGATCTTAGTATTATTTACTCGAGTCAGTTTTTTCCTTTCCTTTCCTACATTTATATCAAGTGTACATCTTACCATTCTGTGATCACTTCCAACATTTCCCTTATACAGGACGGTAACATCATTCACAATATACCTTCTGTTAGTGAGGATGAAGTCGATTTCATTAGTTGTTAATCCATTTGGACTCTTCCATGTCCGCTTTCTGTTCACCCTTTTCTTGAAAAAAGTGTTCATTACTGACAGTCCTTGAGATTCTGCAAATTCCACAAGTCTTTCACCTCTTATTTCTTCACCAATTCCAAAATTTCCTCTTTCTGCGCTGTTTTGCCTTTTTCCAACCTTAGCATTGAAGTCCCCCATAATAATAGTGTAGTGAGTTTTCTGCTCATCTAGAAGACTCTCAATTTCGGTGTACATTTCTTCAACCTTTCATCATCATGGCTCGATGTTGGTGCATAAATCATTATAATCTTTAGCTTGTACCTCTTAGAAATCTTGAAGTATTAGTCTTCACACCCTTGGTGATGTACTTTTGAATTCCAAAATGTTGTTTTTAAAATCTTTATGGACCAGAAACCCAACTCGACCTTCACTCCTTTCACTGTTTCCATTGGTGTACAGCAGATTTCCACTTGATAAACTTATAAGTGATTCATTTCTTCTTCTTCTTTCAGCCAAACCGATGATATTCCAATTCACATTTTCTAATTCCTTTTCCAACTCTAATATCCTGTCTTCACCGATGAGTGATCGTACGTTATAACAGGCCAAGTTCTGTTTCCGTGCATGGCAGCCTGGTCGTACCCAGAGATTCTTGGCACCCTCTGCTTCCACTCTCATCCTCTCGCTGCCGTAAGAGGGAGAGTGAAAGCTACTGGGGACTGATGGCCATTTGTATTGTTGTGCTCTCATATGCTGGAGGGTTTGGTCTTTTCCTCTTCACGCTGACCAGGCATCTTGAAGAGAACCACTCTACACGTTCGTTGCCACCAAAGTGACTAACAGGGCTTACCATCGAGAAGGTGTGCATGAGTGGATTTTAGGGAGGCAGGCCAACCGGACTTCTCCTAAATCTTCTGTAATAGAGAGATATTGGATCCATCAGTGTTTTAGGCTGAGTGTCTGATAACAAACAGGATACCTGTTCCCCTCTAAGTCTGATAGATTATGTTGTAATAAATTTAGTCTTCAGAATATCATGATGGTCGAGCTATGTTGATCCAACTTTCACTCAAATTAAGACACCACTTTAGAACTCATATGTAATCGTTTGTTTGTTATTTGGTTTTTTTTTTTTTTTTTTTAGGAGCATTAGCAACTAATGCCATATTGCTCCCGGATATGCGGTGGTCATTCCCTGACCTTTCCGCATCCTCCGTATTTGGTGGTGACGGGCTCGAACCCCGGTCTAATCAAGAAGCGTGTGCTACGCACTGCTGCTCCTTCCCACCTGGCTACGGAGGTGCCTGTAATCGTTTGTGTGAAGTAAATCATTTTTCTATTGTGTAATGAGCTAAATTTAAGATAAAATAATTATATAATTGTTACATATATTGTACTATACTTTACACATTTTTCGTGAAGGATCAAGTGCAATATCAAATATGATAATATAAAAAAATTAATTATCGGTGTTGCTAACCATTATATCCCTTTAGCCTATTGGCAGAAATGGGGCATTATATTGTTCTTCACATATTATCAGGTCCGTTAAGTTTATATCAAGGGACATGAATGTTTTGCTCCTCAATTTCGAACCAATGAGCAGAAGCAACGAACTATATATTTGTAATACAGTGGAAGACCGAACCTGTGGCATTCAGGATTGATTCCTTACGTTACTACGTGGCCAGAGCTGGCCTCAGCTTTCGTTGAAAGACTTCTAAACACTGAAATATATTTCTTCGTTTCGTGCAAAATTTAAGTCATTATTCTAGTTGGAAAATAGCACTGTCGAGCAATGCTGTTGTTCAACTGGACATTGCTATTGTCCTGACTAATCATGTTCACGTCTCGCAACGAGTGAATATACCCAAAGGGAGAAGAACGGTTTGCTTATTATGATAGCATAATAAAGTTCGCAGTGCCTTATGAATGCTGTTTCGTCGGGTGCATACCACATCGTTTAAAAACAATCGGCAGTTATTTACGGCTGTTACAAAAGAAATCCCCCCCCCCCAACAAGAACAGGTTCTGTTAAATATATCAGCCAACTGCGCGTACTTCCCCTAGAAAGAAAACAATCGCAAAAGCGCCATAATTCGTCACGGAATACTCGACTTTCTTATTCCTTTACTGCAATGTGTTTAAACAAGATAACATCTTCATCGTGTTAAAAAGCACGTTTCTTTAAGTAAAGCCACAGAGAGTAGCTTGTTATTAATTCATGATTGGTGTAATGTTGTGGGAACGTCATGCTTCAGTCGGTGGAATCTGCGATCAATTAGACTCGCCTTTTAAGCCCTTTTCTCTTTCAACTACCGAAGAAGTGATTTTCTTCAGGAAACACAATAGGCTATAGATAAGTTCAAAAACCAATGGACACCATCTGTTCTTTTGAAATGTTTCCAATACAGGTCAGAATAGTTTTTATAGTTCACTGTAACGGCATATGAAAACATAAGTATGATATCCGGAAAACTGTACTGCTATGTTCATTTCGTTACACAAGCCAAACTAACAGGCTTACCCAGTGGCAATACAGATGTCTTGAATGTTCAAGGTATACGAGGGTTTCTTTCAGGAGTCAGCTATATGTTACTTTTCAACATGGTCCCCTTTGAAGTTAATGCACTTCTGCCACTGATTCAGGTGCAAGAAAGCTTTATCTTGGGCCTCCAGGAATGCATCCACTGCAGCAATGACGTCACTATCAATAGGAAAATGGATGCAAGCAAGATATTTTTTTTTTTTTTTTTTTTTTTAATTAGAAAACAGGTAGAAGTCCAATGGTGCTAGATCTGGTGAAATGGGTGATGGTCCAAGATTTAAAAGCCGCACGCATGCAGTGCAGCCATGGTAATGATAAACTTGTGAGCAGGTGCGTTGTCCTGATGGAATATGCCGCTGTGACTGTCTGGCCTTTCTGAAGGTACTGCACAAATAACACTCCACCAGCATCCTAAAAAAAAACCAATGTAATCACATTGCTGGTAGAAGGAATCAATGTTGCTTTCTTGTGAGAGGGGATAAGAGCTGTGTTTCCACTGTTTGGACTTCTCCTCTGTTTAAATGTGATGGACTCAAATCTCATCAACAACTTTGAAACCCATCGTGCAGACACCTTTCTCATGGCGAAAACCTCAGTTATTATGTGTTGCACACGTTCTGGTGTGATTCCCAAGCAATATACTGAACTGTCATGCATCGATCACTCATCATTAGATCATATAAATCAACAACTTCTAGAGCAGGCCCGGGCAAACTATGGCCCACGGGCCGCATGCGGCCCGCTGAACATTTTTGTGCGGCCCGCGAGCTTTAATGGTATTTTCGAAAAAAGTTTACTTATTTTATGCCCTTTGCGACACCTTTTTGAAAAATAAATTTGTGTATGTAATACATTATAGAATTTGTCGACTCGTAAATTGTTTTATCATCTCTCTATTCTTCAAATTGAGATAGAATTTGAAATTGTGAGCGAACTAGAGCGGGCCGACGGGTGCTTTTATAATTTGAAAAATGCTTAACAGTTACAGAGTTGAAAAATGCTTAACAAGATATAATTTACAATGGAACAAAATGGTCAGCGTAACAACTGACAGAGCAACAAGTTTGACAGGTAAAAATGTTGGAGCGTTAATGAAAATTAAGAATAAAATTTGTGAAAATTATCCCGATTATAATTTAATTACAATTCATTGTATTATACATCGACAAGTATTATGTAAAATTGTGTTAAAATTTGAACATGTCACATCTTGTATTGTTAAACTAGTAAATTTAATAGGGGCCTGAATAAATTCGAGGGGCCTGAAACACAGACAATTCGTACAAGATATTGAATCCGAGTACACAGATATTCCTTATCATAGCCAAATTCGATGGCTCAGATGAGGAAAAGTTCTTCGGCGAGTATTGGATCCTAAAGATGACATCGTTCTATTTTTAAAACTGAAAAAGATTATGGACTTTCCCGAATTAACTAACTGGATTTGTGATTTTGCGTTTACCCTGAACATCATGACACGCTTAAATACTTTCAACACCGTGTTACGAGGGAAAAATTTATACGCCCATGATATGGTAAAAAGTTTGAATGGATTTCAATTAAAACTCCAGTTGTTCCTTCGACATTTATTAATTAACAAGGTAGACCACTTTCCAACCATGAAGTTTGGCGATAGTGCGCGACCCATTTTCAATAGAAATGGATAGTGCACCAAGCAGTGGCAGATTTCCGCACAGGCGCACGAGGCGCGCGTCTGGGGCCTCTTAAATCGAGGGGGCCTCAAATCTCAGATCTCAAAAAAAAATAATAAATAAAATTGTTTCATTTAAAATTTTTTACACTCATCTTTATTACCGTTACTGAATAAAACTATAATTTAATATGAGAAGTTAGTCAACTCTTCTGCGAATATCCCCACATATTATATGAAATATCTACGCGAACTAAGTGAATACGTATTATCATTAATGCTTAGTTGTGCCATTTTTTCATTTCAACATTAGTTAAAATATGTATGAAAGAATTGCGCAACCAAAATGATTAAAACCGCAACACGAAATCTAGAGCGCGTGCTATAGTAAAAACGTGCGCGTAGAATGCACACTGTAGTGGTACCGGAAATATTTAGAGGGGGGCCTCAAAATTGAATTGCGCCTGGGGCCTCTCAAGTGCTAAATCCGTCACTGGCACCAAGTGAACCACAACTTCAGATTACAGATCTGCAGTGTGATACCGGTTTAAGGGAATTGCGCCGTGGTGAGAAAATCTGTAAATTCTACAATACTCTTAATTCGAACAAATTCGATGAACTTAAAGATTTGCCCGAAAAATGTTGGTTATTTTTGGATCGACCTAAATATGTGAACAAACATTTTCCATCATGAATCTAAATAAAAATTCTTTACGATCGAGCATCACCGATGAACATTTACAAGCAGTTTTAAGAATCTCAAGTACAAAATAACACCCAAAATTAAAAAAAAATGTTAAAAGATGTAAAACAGTTCCATCCATCTCATTAAATTCTTGATTATTAGAGAATTTTTTTTTTATGTTATATTTCTTCTTCATGATAAAAAATAATATATATCTAAAAATAGTATTTTACGTGCGGCCCGCCTTCTTTTCGAATTCCTAATGTGGCCCTTCAGCCAAAAAGTTTGCCCAGGCCTGTTCTAGAGTAATGGACGTTGAAGGTCTTCCACAGTGTCGATCATCTTCAAGGCTCTCCTTCCCTTGTGTAAATTCTGTTGCCCACTTCTTAAGCATGGAATAGGAAGGAGCATCCTCCCCAATATTATAACCATATACTCATGAATTGCCTTTGGTGTTAGTCGCTTTTTATCCAGTATTGGATGATTGCACCGTGACTGGTTTTGTCCATTTTTCCTCATTCCCACAACCTTCTTGACTTCGAAACCGGTAATTAAAAAAAAAAAAAAAAAAAGACTTCACTGGAACCGCATAAAACTTGGTGGGTTGTTATACATTAAGTACAGAACTTTTTAACACTGTATTACTCCCGTTTCATACTCAGGCCACGAACTTTTCAAACCCATCTCGTATATGAAAAGGAGCAGCTAGCAATTCTGATAATTCTCCATAGTTTTACAATTCAGTGGTTGCCCTGATTGAGAGAGGAAATATTTTTGATAGTGCTGCGTTATTTTTATCAGCTTCATCAAAGTTAAATTACTTAAATTAGCAACACTTCACTGAATGATGCTTAATTAAAACAAACTCTATCATGGAGACATTTAGTTATAAAAATTCAGTTAACCACCACATCCAACAAAGCTGAGCTTTAATTTTAGCTAAACTAAATAACTCAGATGATGGACTTCCCGTCATGAACCGGAAGTCCATCATCGAGTTCTAGCAAGATTCCAAACTGATTTTAACTTGGATACCAGTTTCACTCCTCTCAAAAACATACAATTTTCTGTATGAATTTTTTTTTTTTTTTTAAAATAGGGCAACACTGCTTATTTTTCTTCTGCATACTACTGTTATGTGTTAGCATATGCTATGAACAACTGCATTACATCATGAGCATCACTGAGGGGGGGGGGAATAGAAATGCATAGTCGATCCCCCAGCAGATAATGAACAATCTCAGAATGCCTGTAGAATTCCCAAGCCTGCATTACATCTACGCCATCACTTACAGTAGACAAAGATTTTCCTTGACGAACAGATTTCTTGCATATCGCATTCTGTCATGCATCAGGTAGACTACGACTTACAGAAATTCTCGTATAACAAGAAATCATTTTCCATTTGTGTCAGTAGTAAATTAAATTTATTTAAGGTAAAATAAATCTTCAGAATACGCTGTATATGCGTATTCAGGAGAGGTGCTACCTCTCCAACCACCTTAAATACACATACTGGCCAAAAATAAGAACCTTTATTCAATACCGAATGGGGCCACCCTTAGTGATGTATAGATTCTAAGATGTTTTAATGCATTTTGGTGTAAATGTGAGAAAGAAAGAATATTTACTGAAACTATATACACAAAGCGATTGCAATAATCCCATCACAGCCAAAGGGTACAACAGAACAGATTTTGAAATGAAACTGTTACATTCAGTTTACTTAAATTATAATTTAACAATTAATAAAAAACAAATTGAACAAAGTTATAAGGATTTACTGACATAGCATAGAATCCAGAGTAATTTTACATGCACTAGAAATTGCATTTTTACACTGCTGGGCAAAATTAACAGAACAAAATATTTTTCATAAATATTCGACCCGAGTGGCTTAATGTATGACGCAGTGTTGTCTCGGCACTGTAAGTGTAAGTGTGTTTAGGGTCAAGCGGCACCAGGGGTTTCCCCCCATCTCCGCGTAGTTTACATTGTGGTGTGTTACAGTACGCTGTAAATGCCAGAGATTTAAAAGTGTGTGGGTCTTGGATCGTTTAGTGTCGTGTACCGTTGTTCTTCTGGTCGTTTAGCCGCTAAACCCCAATTGGGGCCCAACGTTGCCCCACTTACGCCCCGTGGAGGCAGACCAGGAACCCAGTAGCTTACATGCACTCTGGCAGGTCCTGCCACCTAATTTCCTGAGATTTCGGTGGCTAGGACCTAAAAAAAAAAAAAAAAGAAAAAAAAACGGGGGCACTTAAGTTTAGAAAAGCCAGAAGGGGTTAATGTGGTTCAGTTTTCAGTTTAGAAATCGTTAATTTTGATTAGTTATGTGGGGTTTACGCTGCCGTATTAGTCAGAGTAGGGGGAAGAGACTGAAGACTGGGGGGAAAGACAGAAGTACGGGGTCGATAGGGAAGGCAACCCCAGATGGTCAGTAAGGCATGCCCATGCCTCACCAGGCGAAATATGTGGAGTGGTAGGAGAGGGAGGAAACAGGAAGACCATTTCCTCCTCCTCCCTGCCAGAGATAGGGGGAAAAAAAAGGTACCAGGCAAGGGAGCTGGTAGAGATCGCCATTTGGCTACATGGCAGTGAGGCTGCATCGGTCATAGTGTAGTCATAAGTCCGGTAGTAGAGTCACTCGTGGGATAGTGTCCCGTCCAAGTTGAATGTCTTTGTTTTGGTTCTCTATCTTCATTCAGTGTATTTGTCAGTTTCATTTAGGTCTCATATTTGTTGGTACATAGGCAGGGTTTCTTGGTAGACAGATAGTAGCTTCCACATAATTTTCATTCTGGGGTGTGTCCTAAAGGATGTTTTTTTTTTTTGTTATCTGGCTGGTCGCCTTTCACTCCTGGTGTATTGCATATAGGGTTCTCCTTCTTGAGAAGAGTTCTTGAGCGAAGTTGGTCAGGGCTCTGTATTCCTCCTCTGAATCCAATAGGCGAAACTCTTGCCGTCTGGGGAGGTATCTTATACTCGTGATTAGAATGCACCTGAGATCCTCGTATTGCGGACAGTCGTACATGAGGTGTTCCCAGGTTTCGATCTCTCCACATGTACAGCATGGGTCCTCTACAAGGGCGAAGTACATTAGCTTTGCGTTAAAGGGGCCGTGTCCAGTTAGCAAGTATGTTGTTTGCAACCCCGGAAAGAACTAAGTAGGCGATTTTGGATAGATTTTTTCAAGTTGCGGTAAGAACTTGTGGGTGATTGCTCCTTTGGTTGTTTCTGCCCACCTGTCCTGCCACACCTGCAGCAGGTGAGACTGAAGCCGGATCTTTTCTGCCTTATGGTTGTTTGTTGGGTCTATTGTAAATTCCAAGAAAGTGGTGGTTATTCCCTTAGATAAGTAGTAGAGGAGTCCTGTTCTTGCGATTTCAAGATCAAGTGGAAGTACTGCTGCTATCACCTGAAGCGCTGGGTTACTCACCGTTCTGCAGGCGCGGGTAGTAGTGAGGAGGATGGTGCGTTGAATTGCATCCAGGGTTCTCTTATTTACGACCAAGGCAGTTTTGTCATACCAGATTGCTGAAGCGTATGTAATTATTGGGAGGAAGGTTGTCTTGTAGTATAAGGCTAGGGTACGTTTTTTGAGACCCCAGTCTCGCCTTGTGACCCTAGCTACCATGGCAGAGTAGTTTCTGATCTTTTGTCTTAGGAATTTGAGATGTGGTTGGAAGGATAAGTTATTGTCTAGTATGACACCCAGGTGTTTTAGTTGACTAGCAAACTTGATAGTTGTCCCATCAATCTTAATCTGGGGTGGTCGTCTCAGTTGCAGGGTTCCTTTGAGCAGCGCCGACAATGTCTTTGTCGGTGAAATTGTTAAGAAATTCTTCTTGGCCCACTGTTGGAGTATCTGCAGGGCTTGATTAGCTAGGATTTCCAACTGGGCTCTGGAGTTTGCTTGCACTGTCAAAATCAGGTCATCTGCGAAGGCCTGCACCCCCACTGCGCCTAGGTCCATTCTCAAGAACTCATCAAATACCAAGTTCTAGAGAAGTGGGCCCAATACAGACCCCTGTGGACATCCTCTGTGTACTGTTCTTGCTATCTTTTTGTATGGAGTGTTTATTTCAATTTTTCTTTGTGAGAGATAGGTTTCTATGACTTTATAGAGGTTGATGGGTACTTTAGCTTTCCTGAGTCTGCCCAAGACGCTCGGCCACCAGAGTGAGTCGAACGCCCCGGCAAAATCAATCGCTATTACGGGGAAATATTTGTTGTCACATTCTTTGACTTTGTTAGTTAGGTTTCTGAGGGCTTCTGTTGTGGAGGATCCCGGTTTAAATCCAAACTGATTCCCAGCTAGGAGGCCAGCTGCTTCGTAGTGTTGAAGGATTCGTTTGTACAGTAGCCTTTCAAATAATTTGCTAACTACTGAAAGAAGTGCGATGGGCCTGTAGGATTTCGGGCACTCTGATTTCTTAGTCGGACTCTTGATGATAAGTTTGACATTGGCCGTTTTCCATTTTGTTGGGAATTTCCGTACCTCTAGGCCTCTGTTGAACAGGGTCAATAGAAGTTGTGGTGTATATTCTATTACTTTTTTAAGTATTTCGGGTTCTATCATGTCTAGGCCGGGACATTTTCTCTTTCTTATCCGGGTGGCAGCAGTACTCGGCACTATGAAAGAAGTTTCAGGAGACAGGAACCATTACAAGAACACGCCGACAGCCAACTCCTCAGTCACTTGGTGAGCTAAGGTCTGCGCTGGTGGAAGAATGGGATTTGTTGCCACAAAATCTTATATCTATAAGATTTTATATATCGAGCATGAGTCACCTTATATCGAGCATGGGTCACCGCTGTCAGGGATCATACGCCGCTGATGTCATGTGGACGTATTTTCGTGCGTCTTGTATCGCCTTCGGTAATGTGAGCTTTTTTGGCAATTCTTATACAACCGATATAAATGTTCCTTATACCTGTACGAAATTTCTCACTGTCTCCTCATTTCACAGTTCTGCTATGGTATACCACCATACTAAATTTTTTCCGCTTCATCGCAAGCTGCAAGAGTTCCACCAAGTTTCTGTTAATTTTGTCGAGCAGTGTTGAAGTAATTAAACTAGACATTGCGTAAGGCAATAGAAAAACAGTTCCAAGTCACGTTACTATTAGTATAGATGGTTGTCAATAAACTGGACTCCGATGAGCTTGGCAGACGACTTAATAACACTGACTGCCTTTGATTTATTCCACATCTATTTAAAGAGGAGTGGTGGTTACATGTGCTAATATCTTTTTCCTATATGTGCGATCAGAGGCAGATTTCTCTATCTCCGCATCTAGCCTTTGCACGATATGCAATTTTATAAGGGAAGAACCAATTCGTGATGTGTAGGCGCGTTTTGGTTGTTTCCAACGTTGGAGTGGAACGAAAACAAGGCGATGGAATGCGCCAGCAGCACCTGTCCCAAATTAGGTGTGCCGAGATCTGCCAGAAGAGCATCTTGCAACTATTCTTCCAGAAAAATATCGCGTAGCTACGAAAAAGGTGAAGTGGACTTCATTGCCGAACAGCTCTCTCCAGCATATCCACACAGTTTTAATAGGATTGAGATCAAGTGAATGTGGAAGAAAGGGAAGGTGGTGAAAATTTGTATCGCGTTCTCCGAACGATTCTGGCACGATGCACTATTGCATTTTCACCCATAAAGTGACCATCATCTTCAGGATAAAAGTGTAACTTTGGAGTGCAATAGTTCTGATACAAAATTCAGTTACTCCCTGGATGAGGGGGTTTCATGGCGCATAAGCTACTTTGGCTATAATTCCCCCTGGATGACATTCCACGGGTACCAATGGACCCAGTTCGTATTTCATTTCTCAGCTTTTTTTTTAGGAGCATACTCGGTTGGTTCAGATAGAGTAGGGGGAGGGGGGAACTGAAGGCTGGAGAAAAAGACTGAAGTATGGGGATAACAGTGAAAATATCTTCAGGAATGTCAGTGGGTTCATACCCCATCTTCTCCTGGTGGGACTTGTACCCACTGACATTCCTGAAGATGTTTTCACTGTTATCCCCATACTTCAATCTTTTTCCCCAGCCTTCAGTTCCCCCCTACTCTATCTGAACCAACCGAGTATGCTCCTAAAAAAAAAAGCTGAGAAATTTCAACACTTAAATCTTACTATACTTCCAGACCGAGAAATGTGCAATCAGTGTAATGAACAAACTGAATAGGAACACCACTAAATTCATAATCAATGACACAACATTATGATGGCAATCATGCCCTGGCGGGGGGCGACAGTTTTCTGTCTCCCCCTTTTTGCACCTGGTGAGGTCTGGCCCGGCCTCACTGACCATATTAGGGTCGCCTTTAATTCTCAAATCCCTATAGGCACGGAAACTAAATTGCTGGGTGTTATTGACTATAAATTGAATTTTGGAGCACATTTGTCAAGCCTTTGTGCAAAATTCAAACGCTTTGCCAATGCTGTAGTTAGAGTTTCTCGAAATGAGTGGGCCTCTCCAGACGATCCTTGAGGCTCTACTATACAGCTGTGTTTGTCCCTGTGGTGGCCTATGCTGCAGGTGCATGGTTCCATAGGGTCAAAAGTTCAAAGCTAAATTGATGACACTTCAGAGAATAATGTTACTAAGTGTATTGAAAGCCTGCCGCAACGGCCGCACTTCAGGTCCTGGCGGGTTTTCTGCCTCTCGACTTACACGTGATCTACAGAGGATTGACCTACATATTAAAACGTAAAATTCCCTCAGAACTCTTTGGAGCCACAATTAATTTAGACTCAGATGTCAAACATGAACGTAAAAGAATTTAGAATGAACAATAACCTTTGGAAATCTAGATGGGACACTTCATCGGTTGGCTGTGTTACGAGAAAATTCTCCCCGAGGCCTACACATTGAAGAACAAGAAGATGAATGTTTGGTTCAGTATGGATATGTTTACTTCATGCTTGCTGACTGGTCACGGTTCGACGAACATGAAATTATATAAATTTAGGTTGTCAACAACAGAGCTATGTCAGTGTGGAGAGGTTGAAGACTGGCAACATGTATTGTATTCATGCCCAAACTATACGTATTCTAGGGCCAGGCTTAGGGAAGCAGTGTCTAATCTTTCCACTGGTCAAGAGTCTATGTGTTGGTGCAGGATGCTGATAATTACCGAGCGCTGCAGTCTTTTGCAAAACAAGCTTCTATGAGAAGACTTGTACAGTCTCAGATTCACGCCTCTGGCCCGAACCCAACTTGACATTCAATTTAATGTTTACGACGAACTGTCTGGCTGTGTCCTCACTAGTTTATAAAACAATAGATTTTGCTGTATGATTGCTGTAGATGAATAAATCTCAACTTTTTTTTTCCAATTCGTGGCATATTAAAAAAGAGGGAGGGGGAGAGAGAATCTCTCTTTTTTTCTTTCTCTGGAGTGGGGCCCCAGAGGAATCTGGCCCACCTCTTGGCAACATCAGGTGGTCAGAGTCTCGAATTGAGACATCACGAGCACTATTGGGCTGGCCCACCTTCCCGTGGTGTGGACGAGTACCCAGAATCATCTATCCAGGTGACTGACGCTTCTGCGTAGCCTAGTGGCCAGAACAGAACACACACAAACCTCCGTCGCACACATATCTGGCCCATTTGTAGTGATACTGTTCTTTACAGAGATACGAGGCGGAGATGAACTGACGTTCAAGAAGCCGCCCTTTACAAAAAACACATGTCCACACACATATCGTCCGCATAATCTACTTACACCCCCACCGTCTTCAGTCTCCCCCTACTCTATCTATAGCTAGAGTGCGCCCCACACAAGCTCAAAATTCAATTATGTCTAAATTAAATCGCGTTTATAAACATTTGGCCTTTTCAATTCTAGCGCTCACCACTACGATTTTTTTTTAGGTCCTAGCCACTGAAATCTCAGGTGGCAGGGCTTGCCAGAGTAAAAATTTCAACTACTGGGTACCTGGTCTGCCTCCATAAGGCCAAGTGTGGGCAACGTTGGGCCCCAGCAGGGGACTCGTGGCTCCAGATGCTTGGTTATCTCAACTAGGCAAGCAAGGTCCTTTGCTTTGTGAAGTTCTCATCACACTCTCTGCCTGCCATCAGTGCAAAACAAAGTGTATCGTGATTAGGGCTTACAATACCTGGATCCCTGTCATTTTTTTCCGGTATTGGTATAAAAATACTGGTTTTTCGGTATTAATTTTAAAAAAATAATTGTTTATAATTTAATCACATAAAGGTTATAAAATCACCTTTATATGATTATGACGTCGTTATCTCTACTAGCAAATGTTCGATAAATCATCGATAGGACACCATGCATCATTGCAACCTGTCCACAATTCTCGGACAACTTCATGTCTGACCGTTTCGTAACTCCCAAGTCCCGTTCCTCCACTACTGACTTTAGTTCAACTCTACCAAGAGTATAAGTTATTTTGGTGTTACTGTTCCCCAGGTGTAAGACCAGGTGTAAGTTTTTGCTGAATTAAAGCATAGCTGCCACTTTTCTGACCATTCCGGAAGTCTATCTAGGTCACTCTGAAGAAGCTCTGATTGGTGGCGATCATTAACTACTCTACTGATCTTTACATCATCTGCAAGAGCTTACGCCCTCCATCCCTTCATAGATGACATTTAAGATAATCAAAAACAACAGTGGTTCCAATACTGATCCTTGGGGAACTCCACTTCTTACATTAACCCAATCTGAGGAATAACCATTTATCACAACCCTCTGCCTGGTGCTCTCAAGCCATCGTGCTATCCATCTAAGGATTTTCTCTATGATTCCAGCCTGCTCCAACTTATAAAGTAACCACTCATGTGGGACTGGGTCAAATTCCCTAAATCCAGCTTTTGAGTGACCCTGTCAAAATAGCTAACCAGATTAATTAAACATGATTTTCCCTTTACAAATCCATGCTGTGTATCCTACAGAATTCCATTTCCATCTAAATGATCCTGAATTCCACCCTTGATCATTACCTCCATGATTTTCCCTACTACTGAAGTTAGACCGGCCGGTCGGTAATTTCCCGTTACACTCCTAGAACCGCTCACTTGCCGCCTCCTTTAAGAGTATAGGATATATGCCATCAACCACAGGAGCCTTACTCGCCTGTAGGCGCGAAAGTTCTCATTAAATAATCATTTGAAATTTCAACATCATTAATTACATTTTTTCAACTTCACTTCCCTAACATCTCATTGACACAAAGGGTTTTTTTTTTTTTAATGTAAACATCGATGCAAAGTAACTGTTGAGTTCATCTGCAACTTCAGCTTTGGTATCTAATACTATCCCACTTCCATTACATAAGGGTCCAATCTGATTTGTCCTTCTGTTCTTTGCATTTACATATGTGAAGAATTCCTTAAATGCATTCTTTGCTCCCTTCTTTATTCCTTATCCCCACTCTTTGCTCTCTCCCAGACACAGTAGAGATACTATAGAGAAAATTATACTTCGCTGAATAAAACGTCTTTTTCCTTCAGAAAATGATGAACATAATTCAACCATGGAAGACCAACGTGGAACAGAACATCAGTGTTCCGAAGGGCAAGTTCTTTCGAAAATAAGAAATTTCCCAACTACAATGAGATTTTAAAAGATGAACTTGAGTTGGAAATTAATGAAATACTTTTAACTATTTTTGCTAAAAATAGTTAAAAGCTTAGAAAATATGGACTGAAATTGTCTTCGATTATCTCAGTACCAGAATAGAATCCGAAAGGGCGTTTTCTGCCGCTAATCAATACTGTATGTACCAAAATTAGATTCATTTTAACCGAGCATACAATTGATTGCTTCTGTTTCTTAAGAGCTCACTTTATTCGGGCAGGTAGTGTGGATGCTTAAACATCACTAAACTTTGCAGTAAAAATATGTATTTTTTTGTTTTTAGAATAACTGTATTTTCATAATTTTTTTCAGAATATTTATTATTGCAATAAATGTTTATTTAAAACATGAATTCAAGTAATTACAGTACTTGTTTTTTTCCTTAATTTATTGCACCTAATTGTCATCAAAATTTATTGAGAAAAACGTTTGTTTTTGGAATACCGGTATTAATACCGCTATCACGGTTTCATAAATTAAAAATACCGAAATACCGGTATTAAGATTTTGACGGGTATTGTAAGCCCTAATCGTGATTCGTCTGACCACGTGACTTTCTTTAGTTGTTCCGCTGTCCAATCACAACGTTCTCGGTACACTGCAAGCGGATTTTTCTGTTTTTCTCTGAAACAAATGGATTCCGAGTAGGCAGGCGAACGCCAATATCCAATTTCTTCAATTCTCTGTACATGGTACGGGTTGATATAGGGCAGTTCTGGACTTGGTTGAATTCAGATGTGATTTGCTGCACACTTTATTTTTCCGTACAGTCTTCCTTAAAGTGCGACCAGCTTCGCTCTTGAAATATTCTTTTTCTGCCACACATTTACGCCTTTTAGATGTGGAAGAACCGCTTGCTTTCCAGTCATTAAAAACCTTTGAGATGGATGCTTTTGGGAAACTAGTTATCATAACTAGTTTCTGAACGATATAACTGAGTTATGTCTTTCGTTTCTTGAATCGTGGCTTCTGCTAAACGTGCACCACGATAAGACCTTCTTCAAAGTCTGGTAGATCATGCGCTTTCCCCGTTTTGGCTTCAAGCAGTTGAACAGCATGTGCAGTCTTTATGCTCAACAGGACAACACGTCATAACCACACGTCAGTTTTCTTTACATCTTTTGCATTTCTTTTCTTCAGTCTGTGACTGCCTTAATAGAAGTGTTCATATTTTTTCGCTAGTGTGAGTAGACGGCAACAGTGTGCATACCACTTGGGACTGAAACCGTTGCTCCTCTACTTCTTTTTTCCTTATTCTTCTTCTTTATATTTCAAATTTACTGAATTTGTTATTTTGTTTCATTCATTATATTATGCTAACTGTACACTTCTTTGGCTGCTTTAATTGCTAACCAGGGCCTATTTCCGCGATTGTTACTGAATAACAATCACAAAAAAAAAATAATAATAATTTAAAATTGAGCGGAAGAGGAGGAACAAAAAAATACTATGTTTCGTTGAACAAACCCAGAGGTATGGCATCCCTGACTACCTGCTTTTATAGTGTGTATTGGTTATGAGAATACTGGAAGCTAAAATTAGCAATAATGAAGACTTTATTGATACGGTCTTATCGAAATTAATCCGTTTTAGAACTCAAGTTGTTGTTGTGGTGGTGGTGGATTTTTTTTTTTTTTTTTTTTTTCTGAAAACCCCAAACACGAGAGGTATTAGAACCTATAGTACCTTGGTACCGTGCGTGCTTCGGTTGAGAAGACGAAAGAAGATATTTGTTGACATTGGACTTGAACTTCTGTAGATTGTAATTTTCAGGAAATACGTACGAAGGAAGGTTGTTCCAGAAAACGGCAGTTGAATGAATAAATGAGGAAGATGAAAAGTTGGTTCTGTGAGTTTGAAGTTGGACAGTAAGTGGATGTTGCCTGGGGACAGCACGTGTTCGGACTGTTTTGAAAGAGAGAGCGGGAATTATAGAAGCCAATTCAGAAGAACAGTGCCCATGGAAGTATATGTAGAAAAGGCATGCAGCAGAAACAGTACGTCTATGAGACAGAGAGTGGAGAGACTCTGTTAGAGAGGAGTCATTAATTAACCTAACTGTCCTCTTCTGAATGGAATCTAGAAACCTAAGAGAGGTTTTGGGGGCACTGCCCCAGATTTGGAAAAATATTCCATGGTAGGGCGGATTTGCGATTTGTACAGAGTGAACAACTGTTTGGAAGAAAAGTAACACCGAGAGCGAAAGAGAAAACCAAGTTTTTTAGATGCAGAGAAAGCAATATTTGTAATGTGCTTGTGCCAAAAGAGCTTAGAAGTCAGGATAATCCCCAAAAGAGATATATCAACTTCCCTAGAAACCAGAGTGTCACCAAAGATAAGCACAGGAGCAAAAGAATCTTTTTTGCGAGATATAAGACAAGACTGAGTTTTAGAAGGGTTGAAATCAACTAAGTTTTCTTTGCCCCACTGGAGAATTACCTGAAGATCGGCATTTAAGGAATTGGTAGCAGATTTTCGAGAAGTTAAAGCTGATTGAGCAGGGCAACGTTTCTCAAACTGGAAAGTAGAATGCAATGTGCTATCATCGGCTAAACTATGAATATGATTTCCGGTCAATGGAAGAAAGTCATTAATATAAAAGAGGAAAAGAGTGGGGGAAAGAACTGAACCTTGGGGTACACCAGCATTAGTGGAGAAGTTAGAAGACAGAGAGCCATCTACCATCACCCTCACTGAGCGCGGCGCCTCCGTAGCCAGGTGGGCAAGGGCAGCAGTGCGTAGCACACGCTTTTGATTAGACCGGGGTTCGAGCCCGTGATCCACCAAATACGGAGGAGGCGGTAAGGTCAGGGAATGACCACCGCATATCCCCAGAGCAATATGGCCTTTGTTGCTAAAAAAACAAAAAACCAAACCTCACTGAGCGATCAGAGAGAAAACTGGATAAGCAATTACAAAAAACAGTTGGAAAACCATAAGATGGAAACTCGTTTAGAAGACCTTTATACCAAACACGATCGAAAGCCTTTGAGATTTCAAGAGCAACTGCTTGTGTTTCATCGAACTTTTCCATTGAATTTGTCCATAACTGGGTAACATAAGCCAGAATATCATCACATGACAGAATCCATACTGGCGAAAGTTGATCAGACGGAAGGTTTCTAGGTAGTGTAAGAGTTGGCGGTTAATTGATTTCTCCATTACTTTACAAAGAGTAGAAGTAATTGCAATGGGACGATAACTGGATGGGAGTGATTTGTCATCCTTTTTAAGAACTGGCTGGATATGAGCAAATTTCCAAGCAGAAGGAAAAACACCTTTGGAATAAGAAAGTGAAAAAAGGCGGCAAAGAACAGGAGTAAGTTCAGGAGCACAGGTTTTGAGAACAAGTGGGGAAATACCATCCGGACCTGGAGCTTTCTTAGCATCAAGTTTCGTCAAATCCTTCTGACATTCTTTTGACGTAAAACCACAGGAGGCATTGAATGGAGCGTGTTGGAAATTGTGCGAGGTGTTTTACCAAGGTCTTTAATACATGAGTTGTAAGAAAAATGGGATGCTAGCAGGTCAGCTTTATCCTTGGCTGAAGTGACAACAGAACCTCTGTCAAAATCATATGGTTTTGACAGAGGTGGGAGCAGAGATGGACAAAAGTTGCAGCCAATAGCTTTGGAAAGAGATCAGAATGCTCGTCTACCATTAGGGCAAGAAGCAAGTTTTCTACGCTTAACCTGTTCAAAATCTACTTTGGACTGATTAATAACTGCTTTACAATTGTTGCGAGCTTTGGTGTAGGCAGAAAATGAAACAAAAGAATTGGAAACAAGCCAATTACGATATGCAACATTCTTCTCTTCAACAGCCTGAGCACATTTATTAGAAAACCAAAGTTTAGATAAAGGACGAGATTTTAAAGTGGTGTGTGGAATAGAGGATTCCATTCCTACAAGAATAATTTCACTGACACAATTGAGGAAACACTGACATGGTTAATTTTGAAACAGTAATCCGACCAAGGAAAAGAAGAAAGGAAATCTCGCAGGTCATCCCATTTTGCATTCTTGTAATGCCAAACAACACGAGGTTGGGAATAGCCATGAGATAAGGCTTCATTGGAGAAGAGACAATCACCAAGTTGTGATCTGAGGTGCCTAAAGGACCACACACTTCGACCGTGTTTGTTTGTGAGAAAAAGATCAAGCGTGTTGGCTGTATGGTTAGGATTGTCCGGTATGCTGGTAGGTAAATGAACAATCTGTGCGAGGTCATTAGTAATTGCAAAAGCCTCAGCGTCTCGACCAGCTGGGTCTGTGTGACTAGAGAACGGAAGGCAGCTGGAGTTGTGAACATTAAAATCACCAAAGAAAATTACCTCACTGTTAGGAAAGTTGGACTGGAGAAAGTCAAGTTGCAAAGAGGGGAAGTTAAAGGGCTCCAAGTGATTAGTGGAGTTGGGAGAACGGTAGAGACAACAGATGAATTTGAAACAATGAGGTAGAGAGATTTTTAAGCCAGAGAACATCGAAAAGAGGAGATTCCAAATTACCAAGTCTCTAACACGGAATATCGGAACGGACATATGCACAAGTACCACCTTTGAAGCGAAAAGAATCATACAACGAGTAATTTGGGCAACTGTGATGAGCAGTAGTTGAATCAACTGATAACTAAGATTTTATCAGAAAAAGTACATGGGTTTTGGCAGACTACAAGTGGAAATTGACATCTTTGAGATTAGAACTGAGACCACGTATATTTGTGAAATGAGCTAGGAAGTGTTTAGGAGGTTTAGATCTTTTCGCAGATAAGCTTACTCTATTAGTTTGACAATTCTTGGTGTATTCAATAGGAAGAAAAAGTGTGGGGGGGCGGGTACATGCTGTATGAAGTAATGAAATTTTTGGATATGGCATACACATGGTAAAAATATACCTAGATCCTTGACATAACGCGGCCTCGACAATGTCCTCCGGCATACACACTACTCGAACTCCCTCCAGTCACTATCTGGCAGAGTAGAGGTAGCAAGATTATACACTAGCTGATCCGGAAGCCTCCTACAGAGTTAGCGATAGGTTCATTCCGGTGTACTAACTAGCGGCCGGCCTGCGAACACGGTTTTAGAGCTGTACCCTCGAAATTTTTAGAAGTTGTACCGAAGCAAATAATGCCATGAACGGTATCGTGTGTTATGTAGTCAATTTTCCTGTTTTCCGTAATGAAAATACGCTATATCTCCCTAATAGGATTTTTCAAATCCCCGTGAAACGGGATTGGAGTCAATAGATTCCTGACGACAACATTATATTAGATTGAGATGTGCATTACAACATACCCTAACATTAGCACAGTTTTGAGATCGCTGTCCTTCCACAAAATATGGAGAAATTTGATAGGGATTAGAAAGATTCAAGACGGTAAGAAATTTAAAGACCTTTTTCGTATTGTGGTCCAATTAGTCGGTCTCGGCGCACGGGTTCCAAAGCAGTCGATGGGCCAGACAACCTCCAATACTACAGTTGAAGAAGTTCGTGGTAAGTTAGAAAGCACTGAGTGCAATATCGATCCTCCCACATAGTTCATAAACGCAGTGCGGAAGCCACAGTTGGTATACAGTATCGATATTAAATATCACGTGGGAAGATGTTCAGAAACCACGCGAGTGGAACGAGAATTTGTAGCTACGCCTCCGGTTAGCACAAAATTGACATCACATTGCAGATAGCAACGTCGCAGAAAGTTTCGCCTGATAATGCAGATACAACTATCTAAAAGCCGCCTTCCTTAGACATACAACTGTCAACTTAGAATGATAAGGTTTATTTTATTTTATTTTTTTCGATAAATACAATCAATACCCTTGTTTTACTGACTACATGACAGCAGCTTTTCTGAAGACTGATTTCACTCCACATTATTTCCAGAAGGTTAAACTAAATTCTTTTTCTAAGCTAAAAGCGAGTTTTGCTCAGTTTTGTTTTTAACATCTTATATTTTATGTGCGTTGCTCACATCTCACTTATATTTTTATATCGACCTTCGCCTTTAAAAGAAAGAAACTGTAACCAGCAAGAGAAACTCTTAATAATCAGAGAAGCGAATCTCATTTCACGGGCTACTGAATATCTGACGTTTTATTACGTAACTAGATTGGATTCATACAATCGACAAGGTGCCACCGGGGACACTTCCTCTCGTTTTATTTTCAGTGGATGACTCTGAATCTCTATGACACAGGCCCAGATTGCAGCTACATCACTCACATAAAGAAAGAACTCAATCACTTGTGAGCGGAGCGATGCGAATAAAGTTAAGCTGACTTTTTTCTGAATATAGATAAGAGAGTAACAACAAACCTAGAAATGACAACTAAGTGTTTCTGAATAATAATAAAAAAAAGTCTTGTGTATAATTCGAAATGGCTATTAGGTCAGAGAAGTTTACATTAGTCACTTTGACAATTAACACAATTATTAACCGTATTTTGAGGTCACTCGAGCATGAACCACGGTCCACTCAGAGCGTTTGCTTCTGCAACTCGCCCCTGACCACTCGGCTACATCAGACTACACTTTCCACATCATAAGTGGAGCATCAGTTCCGTCTCTATCCACACAAAAATGAACTAAATAACCCTTTTTTCTCATCAAGAATTCCTTTCAACATATTTTTAACTATACAGTAATTCATTGGTCCTATCTTCATCTTACATATAAGTTAAGGGCATTAATACAAAAAAGCGTTGCCACTTTAAGTTGAATGAGTTTATAAATTAATTAGTTGTTTGAAGGTAACGTCCTGTGTATAAACAGTTATGTCTGTTTTCACCCTGTGCAATTACTGTACTGGTAACTACAATTTGTTACTTCGATAAAACTTCTTGGCATGTTTAGGTCTAGCGATATCCAATATAACCTTACATTGATCTATAGCGATTGACTAATAAGATCACTCGCTGGATGGCAAGTGACGTTATTAATCCATCGTATGGCGTTAATATCTTAATCCTCTAAATAAAAAATATTTATTCTTAGAACAATCATCCGCGAAAGTGGTGTTTTATCTCCATACAGTGAATTCGCCACGTTCACAACAATTTTCCTCAGTATTGCACCCATGTTCACTATTCTTTTATGAAGAAATACAGTGGCGGATAAAAAAGCTACATCACCTTAACAAAGAGTAGCATTTGTAGTGAAATGTATAAGATATTATTTGATTACAGTCATTTTGTTTGTCGCAAAGCAAAAGTATTGCGTCAGATTGCGCTTTAGTCCTGTTTTGCGGAGGTGTAAGCATAGTCCATTATGTTCAGTTCACAACAAGGAAAAAAAAAAAAAAGTGTAGCTGTTGCTCTGTCCCAGGAAGGCTTTCTACGCGTGTTATCGCTGATAAAATAGGCTGCCACCAGTCAACAGTATCCTGGGTGCTAAAATTAAAGCGTCAAACCGGTGTGTGAAGAGAAGACCTAAATCAGGCATTATGAGATGGACTACGCCTTCCCAAGATCGATATCTGAAACGGCTATGCTTTCGTAATCGCCATGCTAGTACTCCTGGTCTAAAACTGGACTTTGAGATGGCCTCTGGTATTGAAACAAGTGCACGAACTATTCAAAGACGGCTTTCGGAATGCGGTCTGCATGCCTATCGGCCCAAGAAGAAGAAGCCTTTGTTGATCCAACCAGGAAGAAGGGACTGGCTTCGGCTAAAACGCACGTCTCGTGGACAAAAAAGCAATGGGACACCATCATCTTTTCTGATGAATAGAAATTCAACCTGCATGGCTCGGATGGGAAGCGATATGACAGAAGACGAAAATCGGAGGCATACCATCCTGACTGCACACCTACTGTAAAGTTCCCTGCGATAGTCTGGGGATGCATAACAAGCAGAAAAGGGTGGGGTGAATTAATTTTATTAACGGAACGATGAATGCAGAAACCTACACTGCTATCTTGGAGGAGTGCCTGAAACCCATTATTAGGGATCACCACACAGACGTCCAAAACTGCATTTTTCAACAGGACTCAGCACCTTGCCACACAGCAAAATTGGTAAGTTTTGTGCTATTTAGATTTAATGATGAGTTTATCTTCTTGTCTCACAAGGTTTAAAACATACTTGCACCAATGTTTACCCTCGTTTTTCTCCCTTAAGGTACAGTCATACCTCAGAAATGCTTGCATTACAGCGTTGGACTGCCCCGGCAACAGTTGAGTTTTGAACCCTATTGAAAATTGCTGGTAAATAATGTCGTCTAAAATTGTTTAGAAGAAGCCAACAAGTAAGATTCAGCTGCAGAAGAGCATTGTAAGGGTGAGGTACCATGAAATTGGGCAACCGTATATCCAGAAGTTGATTAATTCTATGCGAGATCGTTGCAAGGCTGTAATTGCAGCTCAAGGAGGAAAAACAAAATATTCAGGACTTATTTTGCTGATTTACAGTAGATAATACTATTACATTAACTTGTCATTTCAGTCTGTACACGTAAATAGGCCGCCATAGCCTAGTGGTTAGGCGCGCGGGTGCATAAGTGCCTTGAGTGACCGCGGTTCAAGCCCGTGACTACTGAATACGGTGCTGTTTCTTGCATTCTGTCTATCTTGTGAACTCTTCTGACCGTTTGGTCGTCCCGGAGTATAAACAGAAAATGTATTTATTTTTTTTATTTAAATGCAATAAAATGTATGTATGTTTAGTTGTCATGATTGCCATTTGCATGACTTCTCATATTTCCATTAATTACGCATTTTACCCTTTGGGAAGATATTTATGGCAATTAGGTATATCAGGTGAATCTTTTTATTAGATTTCATTCACAGATATATATCCCATCTAACAGGGGATATTCATGTGTTGTTGTGGCGGATCCCAGGGTTCCCCCCATAAGCCGCTATTGTACTTCTTGTGTTGAAGCTTATGCCAAAACCGGACAATTGTATGTAGTGTGTTGGACGTGTAAGTGTTATGATGTGTTCTGTTGTTATGTTATCGGCCGGTGCCTGGCTCTTAGCAAGTAAGAAGCAGTAACACCTGGTCGCTACGTCTCACCCCCGCCACGTGGAGGCGGCCAGGATCAATTATCTCCTGCTGGGCAAGCCCAGGGCATATCCCATCTAACAAATGCATTTTGAACAATTCTGCAACCCACAATGCAGTGCAAAGCACATCATTTGCAAAATTCATGTGATGCAGTTTTTTTTATCCGCCACTGTACGTTATGTGACTTAAATTGGAGTATTTCGTTATAATAATTTAGATGAATATTAGTCTCATTATTACGAAATGTTACAGAGCATCAAACCGACATATTCTGTGATCCAGTTCTTGTTAAGTTTCTTGCAAAACACAAAATTTCGGTTCGATTTCGCTCCGAGAGCAGCTCTAGCCTGTTATTTAAGTTACAACCATATCATTTAGTGGAATACTGTTCCAGAAATCTTTTAAAGCTGCTCATATTTTTTTTTATTTTACCAAAAAACTCTTTACTATAATAATATTTATAAGTAACTTAAATAACATACAAGTATAACGGCTGAATTGAGTTATTCAAACAAGTGCCAAAGAAACTAAGGTCATTCATGGTACGTTGTATCTTGGAAACAACATACCAGTAGAGGGTTGCAGAGCCTGGAAACTAGGCACCTTAAATGAGACTTGATTGAGGTGTTAAGGCTCTGAGAGGCTTAAGTAAAATCAATGAGGACGAAATTTTCACGGTTATAAATGATTCTAGAACTAGGGGCCATAATTTCAAGTTACGGGGGAGGTGATGTTTAGACTGGATTGCAGGAAGTTTTATTTTAGTCAGGGAGTTATAAATTACTGGAATAAGTTACCTATATGGGTGGTAGAGGCTGACAGTTTGGGAAAATTCAAAGGTTAGCTGGATAATTACCTAGGGGAGGAGGGAAACGTATAGGTTGTCTATTTCCTTTTCTCTTATTAATTATTTATTTTATTTTAAATTTTCTTATTTTATTTTTATTTATTATTTTTTATTTTTTGGCTGGTGCAGCCTGAGCCATAGGCTTCCTTGTACCATGTGGCCACTGCTAATACTAGTCTATATACTAAGTGTATCCTGGGAGTCGGATTTGGCTGTTTTTAGGAATGAAAAACTTGCGATGGTAGAAGAAATCCTACACTTCCACTCTAGATTAAGTAACTCAGCCACTGCCTGAAAATCTCTTTGGGGCTCTTTCTGCTGTCACCGACGGTAAAAATCAATCAGATCAGAAGACAGGGAACGAACTAGGATGATTCTAATAGTTCTATTAGTGAGTTGGGTTGTTTTAGAATTTGCGTAGAGGTAACTGAGGCGTCAGTAGATCATCACTGAAAAACGGCATTTATACAACAGCAGGGAAAATAACCTTCATTTTAGTTCATCCTCATTTAGACTTCTGAGAAATAGTTATAACTAGTGACGTTTCTAAAATAAAATGACGTAAACTAATAATCCCCATTCTGTCGTTTTCGTGTTTCCAATTTCCTATTCAAGAACTGTACATGACACACCCGAATAGAGTATTTCCAATACCAATGCCATTTCGCTTATATATTCTTATGTTCCTTTGTGTGCGTGTGTTAAAAAAAAAAAAAACACCTGTGAAAGAAATTTTACTTAACAGGAAACACAGTGGGTGCCTAGTGCTAAAGATAGTCTCCATTAATAGTAAAAGTAAATTGTCTTCATAACGTACAGTCTACCGAGAAATATGGCAACTTCAGTGAAATCCATAAAACCCAGACGATATGGCATGACAAGTGAACTCACTCTTCTGCAGTCCTAATAAAAAGTCGCTATGGCAACAACCGTAATATCAAATTTTAGTTTTAAAAGAGTTGAGTTGGTTTGGGTTGTTTTGGATTAGCGCAAAGGATATCGACAAATGGTGAACGTTTCTTATAAGGGTTTTGCCAACTAGCAACGGAATTCGAACCGGACCTTTTCAATTGATAGAGTAAAATCGGATTCCGGTGGGAATTTGTAAAATAAATACAGGGATATATACATTGTTCTGCAACGTGTATTAGAAGACCTCATCCCTTCGAAGTAATAATTCCAGAGGTTGCATATGGTATATGTTAAAAGTATGATTAAGTAAGACTAAATGCAACTAGGCATAATACTTTTAAGAGTTATAATTATCTATATAATACTGGTGTAAAAAAAACGCCACAGACAACTCTTAAAGGAAAAACTATAATAGCAGTTGTAAAGGGCATCATTTCAACTGTATCTCATATTGTGCACATCCTTCACATCGAGTTACCATGCATCGCACTATTCAAAATAAAATACCCCGAAAATCATCTACAGAAAATTAGAGAACTTTACAAGACAGACTACACGAATTTACCGTATAATTCCGAATATTACTGTATTTTATGTTATCACGTGGATTCGAATATGCGGCGTACGTACCTGCGTACTCCGAGTGACTACTCCGCTACGGTACTACAAACATTATCCTGTATTCTTGTTGTATAATAATACATGTTTGTAGGCAGTCGATGCGAGTGATCTGTCTAGATTTTCTATGGACTGTATTAACTGGAACAATTTTAAAAATTATTTGACTACAGTTTTCGATAGTGATAATTGTGAGATACCTGGAGAGAGTTTAAATGATATGACAGCTTATGAATATGTAAACTATGTACAGTATCATATTTTCCAGGCTTGTGCGCACTCCACGAGGAGAAAAAGGACTAAAAAGTTGTCTGTGCCGTGGTGGACTTCTGCTTTGTCTTCTCGGAGGTCTCAGGTATGCCAGGCTAGGAAAGTATACCAAAGAAATAGACATCTCTCTAGTGTTGATGTGGAATCATTTAAAAATGCCTATAAAGAGAGAAGAAAGGCCTTTCATAAGGCTATTGCTGAGAGCAAGAGAACTTGTTGGCAAAATTTGGTTAATGAAGTTGGTAACAGAGATCCCTGGGGTCTCGTGTATAAAATGTCTCGTAATAAGTTGCTTTGTGGAGAAATATACAACACTGTATTGAACAATAATGATGAGACATCGGATTGGTTTTCTACTGTGGAAACGATTGTTAGAAGACTATTTCCTCAGGATCTTCCTCAAGATGATTCACCTGAACAAACGGAGATACGCCGGATGAACTCTGAGTTTACAGGAGAAGGTGACGCTGAATCTGAACTCTTCAGTTTGGTGGAGTTGGGTGCAGCAGTAGCTAAATTGAACGTTAAGAAATGTCCAGGTTTGGACTTAATTGAAAATCAAGTAATCATTAAGTTTTATGATTACTTTCCTCAAATTATGTTAAATTTGTTTAATAAATGTTTCACTGAAGGTACTTTTCCAAGACTGTGGAAGATGGCACTGCTACAGATATTGCATAAGCCTGGTAAGCCCAGGACTGATCCGAGAGCATACAGACCAATTTCTCTCCTGGCGAACATGGGTAAGGTTTATGAAAGGTTACTTGCTCCCAGAATTTCTGCGATGTTAGAGGATAAGCATCTGTGTTCTGCTCATCAGCATGGATTTAAGAAGGGGGCACTCTACAGAGGACGCCATAACATCTCTTTTAAAGTACATTAAGGATTCTTCTGAGAAATATGTTCTTATGGTCTTTATAGACTTTGACAAATGCTCCTTCAAACTATTTGAAGGAGCATTTGATTCGGTATGGTGGGAAAGTGCCCTTCGATCTCTAGTGCTTGCAGAGTGTAATAGTTACATTTTTAACACTATAAGGTCATACTTTCAGGACAGATTTATTACTGTGCGTGCACGTCATCTGTCATATAGTGCCAGTGTCTCGAGAGGCTGTCCTCAAGGTTCGGTTTTGGGACCTCTCTTTTGGAATGCAGTTTTAGATCAGTGGCTTGTTAAGGAGAGTACAGAGTTTGCTAAGATAGCTTATGCTGATGACCTTGTGATTGGAGTTTCTGGGCGCTCCAGACTTATATTGGAAAGAAAAATACAGTCAGTTTTAGATGATTTAATGTAGTGGGCCAATTTGAACAAATTGAAGATCTCTGCAAGTAATACCTGTTTTATGGTTTTTAAGAAACAATTTGATTACGGCAGACCTCCAAGAGTTCTTTTAGGTGGAGTTCAAATTCCTTATGTTGCTAAAACTAAGTATTTGGGATTAATCATAGATGACAAACTTTCCTTTTTCCCACATGTTTCACACCTAAATGTAAAAGTAAGACACTTTACAGGTTCCATTGCTAGGATTTCTCGTAAGGAGTGGGTTTTTTTTTTTTTTTTTTTTTTTTTTTTGATTTGGTAGTTGTTGGCGCATCGGTTTCTGTGGCCATATTGCACCTCCCAAGGTTTTTGCAGTACTTTGATCCAAGCCCGAGGCGGGAATCGAAGTAAGGAGTGGGGATTGAATAAGAGGGTGTTGTCATTGTATTATAAGACTATTTTTCTCCAGATAGTGGCATATGCGGCTGTTGTTTGGTTTTCTGTGGTAACTAAAACTAGGATTCGATCGAAACTTTTATCGCTTCAGCGCTCTATGTTATTAACTTTATTGAAAGTACCTAGAACAGCGTCCAAACGCCCTACAGGTAATTGCTGGTACCATGCCATTGGATTTATTTATTGTCTACAGAGGGTTTTTGTACAAATTGAAAAAGGGTACATCAATAACGTTTTTGGATATTACAATTGATTTGGAGAATAATATTAAATAAGTAAAACAACGAATATGGAACAAATTAACGGATTTATGGCAGACCAGATGGGAAAGTGGTGATGTTGGAGCTGTGACGAGGAAATATATTCCCCAGGTGAACTATGCATTGGCAAAAACCGTGGCATCTTGGTTTACGCCTTCTATGTACACTTCTTATTTGTTAACAGGACACGGCTCACTTAGGGCCAAATTATATGAGAGAGGGTTGGAGACAGATCCTTTCTGTACATGTGGCGAGCAGGAGACTTGGATGCATGTAATATTTTTATGTCGGGAGTATGAAGACCAAAGGCGGATTTTGATGGCGCATATTCCTGACTTATCATTTGATACAGTGCATTTGCTTATTGCAAATCGTGACTGTTTTAATTTATTTCAGGAGTTTTCAGCTGCTGTTTTTGCAAGAAGAACTGTTCTCAGAGCCTTTCTTGAGAGGAAAACCTAGTGTCTTAATTGTCTTCATGGAGTTTCACTATTTGTTTCTACATCTGACTAGCAGCTGGGGTGCTGGACCTGATTCATGGTGTTGGGTCTGGTGCTCTGGTTAGTTGTCTTTTGTGCTGCGATCATGAATACTCCATTCTGGATTCTGCCGTGCTGGATCAGATTCATTGCGTCGGGTCTGGTGGTCTAAAGGTTCTATTATCCATGGCGTACAGTTGGAGATTGCTGGATAGTACCGTTATTGGTTTTGGAGGTTCCAGTGCATGTGAAACAGCAACTGAGGAAATATTCAGTTGAACTGTGATTTTTGAAGTTTATAGTTGTGCCAACCAGACTATTGAATATTATTGTTGTTTTATTATATATATTTATTTTTTTTTTATTATTTTTTTTTTATTTATTTTTTTCCCTGCTGGCTCCCTGGTATGGGCAATCCGGGGCGCGGGATTGCTGGCACTCACTGGTATTGCACTACCTCCAGTGGGTGCGGGATTTCAAGTGCGAATAGCGCTACAATAAAATCAGACTCAGGTAATTTAACATACTTTTTAAGGACTGCTTTGTAAAGACTATATATTCCCAAGTTCTCAAGGTAGATTTGGGCTTATGCCTGGGAGCTACCCTGAATAAGAACACACTTGCACACACACACACACACGAGGGTTTAATGTTTGTCAGAGCATATAATTATATGTAAATATATCTTGTATATAAATCATGTATATACTTTTATGTATATAATGTTGAGACTATATTGTGTGTAATTAATAAATGAATGAAAAAAAAATGTAGGCAGTTGATGATGATTGGATACTCATTGTAATAAAATATACCCTGCTGGACACTGAACGTGTTCCTGTATCTAATGTGTGTAAATTCTTGGTGTTCTTCTGAAGACGTGAAACCTGTTTATAGGGATTGGGGTAAAAAAAAAATTATAAGTGCTTGGAGCAATGTCTACAAGAGATTAGGCATAATTATATTTCAAGAAATCTTTCTGATCCTAGCTTCTAGGAGGGATCATCCATGGGATTATTTCCCATAGCATGAGAAGTCAGTCCACTTCACCTCTATCTCCTTTAGTCTTGCTTCATTTCTTCTACCTCCTCCTCTCTTCTATTCTTTCCTACCTCTCCAGCTCCCAAACTTCTCCTTCTATAGCCTTTTCATTTCATCTTAATTTGGGCTCTCTCGGGTCTTTTGCCCTGGGTTAGTCCAGCAGGTAATAGTAGATCCTGGCCGCGTCCACGTAGCTGGGATGGGGGATAGGACATGGTGACCAGGTGTTGCTACTTCCCATCTGCTAAGAGCCAGATACCGGCCGAAAACATAACACACCATATCACTACACTTACACATCCAACACACTACATAAAAATGGCAGGTTTTGGGCGCACAAGATGTACAACGGCGGCTGATGGGGGGAACCCCTGGGATCCGCCTCAACAACACACGAATATCCCCCGAAATATCCCCTATAAGCAGCTATTAATATTTTAAATAGCTTCCTGCAAACACAAAGCTCTTAATATTTTAAATGAATTTAATTTTATTATTTGAATGAATATAATTGTTACCAATAATCACGGCAACAATTATACTCATAATCTCTTCCTCCTAATAATAATAATAAAATTCTTACAATTAACTAAGAATTTTATTATTAATCAGTACATAAAAAATACGTGGGTACACAGCAAATACATAGCATACATAAACAGTGCAATATACACAGCTAATATTGCAATAAATGGATTTTATAGTTGTTATAATAGATTGATTATACAGACCTTATATTGCATTACAGTATATAGGTTTTATACTTATTTTGTATATCAAAAAAGCTGCAACACATTGAGAAAGTCTGGAAACTTTCACTGGGAGTTATTCCGCTGACAATTGCAGGAATGATGACTGCACTTGACTGTGGATTTGCGCTTTTCTCTTCTGTAAGCAGAATCCCTGGATCTGCAGATGACGCAAACTCTTGACATAGCCACTTTAGCAATGAGAGATAACCATTTCTGAAGCCAAAACGCAGCTTCCTCTATATCGATTTCACTGAGAGTTCGCCAGGGATAGAACCTAAAGAGGTCCATTGCTGTTTCAAATTTTAGGTATTTTGGATCATATACGGCTTTCCTGATCTTTTTCAATCGAGTTCGATTGGTTTGGTTGGTTATAGCATTCTTTCAGCAGGAATAGCTTCAATTGGCCTATGGTCGGAGGGAAATGCCGAATTAGAGCTGATTACAACTTCAACACTCCCATGGCTGGAAAAGATTCTCTGTAATGTGGCTTCTCCGGGGGGGGGGACACAGATGCAATGGATGTTGAGACTCGACAGATCCGAAATTAACTGATCAAGGTCTTTGATGCAGCTGGCAGGGACAGGTTGAAGTCTCCGAGAATTATTACTTTCTGGTTGCAGTTGATAGAGGTCAGGAGCCAAGCAGAAAAATTAGTAATGCATTGGTTTGCAACTGGTGGGGGTAAGTAAACTGCACAAACTAGCAACTGTAGTCCATCGACCAGATAGCAACCCAGTGCAGTCTCAAAATCGTTACCAGGGTATGCACAAGACTTGATCAGAGGGAACTGTTGCCTTTGGCAGATTAAGACCCCCCCCCCTCCTTTCCTACCTTTCCTGTTCGCCAGAATAGACTGATAACCGATGTTGGTGGTTAAAAGCGATATGTCCATGTTATCACGAAGCCAGATTTCAATAAGGATAACAAAGTTGTAATCCGCACTTAGAAGTATGTCAATCAGGGCACTGAGCTTGTTCTTCAGGCTCCTAATTGGTTTTCTATTAGAACTATATCAAGGGTTGTTAGGTAAAACTCTATATTCGCCTAGAAATAAAAACCATAGAGATTCATTCTTTAGAAATTATGCATTTCTACAGTTGGCGGTTGTTTTTTTTTTTTTTTTTTTTTTTTTTTTAACAGAGACTGCAGAGTAAGAAATTGTGACAATGAGCAAAGTGAAGTACAGCTACATCAACTTTCTGTTTCTCAAAACGGGGTCTGCGCGGGAAGCACACTGGTATCGTCACCGTCCTCCCCACACCGGGTGGAAAGGGCCCGGGTTCGAATCCCGTCGATGACGCGAGGAACTTTAACGGGCTTTTTAAACTCCGTGGCTGAGTTAGTCGGTCTCAGGCGTAGATAGCAAGGTTTTTTCGTATAGCAAAACAGACAAATCGACCATAGACCACACGCAATTAACAGACATAAGACAGACAGGAGGGCAGATGAATTTAATTATTCGGGTGGCCTAAGAATAATAGTTTAGGTCAACATGACATTGAAATTTTGGGACATCCGTCATATTCTCCTGACCTGGCCCCTTCAGATTTATTTCTCCTTCCATCTCTGAATTCGCAGTTGTATGATAAGCATTTTCCCAACCATGACACAGAGATTTTTGAGAGTAAGTCGGTGCTAAGGACTAGGGGCGACCCAGATAGGAGCTGAAAGGCTTATACCCCCCCCCCCTTATTATCAAATAATGTGAACGTTTTTACTGATACATAATGATAAAAGCTTAATGATTCCCCAGAATATTACTCTATCCCTTTTCTTTAACAAATTCTAGTTCTGCCCCTGCTAAAGGCAGCCAAAGGTGCTCTTTAGAATTGCTTCGGAGGTGTGTATCCATTAATGGCAGAAATCTGTCTTCCTGGCGGATAATTGTGTAGAAAAAATACTATAATTAATGGTTTAAACCCTCTCCCACCTTGAGTTCTAAATGAATATGACTCTCAACCCTTGTGTATTAATAAAACAGAAATTTTATATATTCTACGATTAAACCCCACAAATACTTTTGCTTGACCTAAAAGGTTGAATTTGCATGTAGGTAACGTTCTGATATTCATCTCAGAAAAAATTCAAAATACAGACATTTTTGAGGTTAGTAAAATATAATAAAATTAATTTCATGGTTTATCTTGCAATGATCATTAACAAGTCCCAAGATCCTTATACAAACGCACTGCTTTTCTCGTGTTATTTTTGTAGCATTTAAGAGCCAATAACAGAAATAATTTGCATATTCTTTCGATAAGTGGCATAGCGGTCACCGTAGTCTATGCGGTAGTAATGTAGAGGGTGATTTAGCATTTTTAGAAATAATAAATAACCCTGGAAAACTCTAGTACGTCTGTTGGTTAACGATACGTTCATAGTAGTTAACACTACAAAGCAATTTCTTTAAACAAATACAATACAGTATATAATTTCCTTTACTTTTTTTTTTAAATATATGGTTCATTCCCATATTTAATATTCACAGAGAGAGCACTGCCTCCACGCCCATACTGAACGCGTACACAACTGGACACCATTTAACGGAAACACAAAGCCTCTAGCTATGTTACAGATAAAAGCGATACTGTTGTCAGCAAGGTGCCAGAGCATTACACTCCAAACATTGTTCCTTGAGAGAGGAAGAGAACGTGCCAATAACCTACGCCAACCTTTCTCTAAAGCAGGAAACGAAAACATGATTGTCACGTTTTAACTGGACGCAGGAGCTGTTTCAAGGCGAAGAACTAGGTCATGAACGCCAATGTCACCTAGAAACATTCAATAAGGGTGTTACGTATATGGCAAGTGTCCCGGATGACGAAACAAAAAGTACGTAGCGCATAAGAAAAAACACATTCAAAAACAATCAGGATCAATCAAACATATGAAGAAAATGTATGACGGAACTTCGCATTCTATGAATGCAGATTCGGATAATAAGTATAGATAAGGAATTTATCTGCTCATCCCTCTCTTTTGTGTCTTCAAACAGATTCGCGACATTAGCAAAACACTCAGCGAACTGGATTTCCGCGATACAATGATTTTTACCTGTGAACAGGACATGCATTTATCAAAGAAGATGCTAAACAGATCAGGAAGGTTCCGCCATATTCTGATATTGATTGATTATGATTTTATTGGCGCATTAGCGTCTAAGGCTACTATGCACCAGGATAATAATTATACCAGTTTAAAAATAGATATATAAATAAATTCTAGTAACCTTTGAAAAAAGGTTACCAAAATTTATTTATTATTTATTAATTTATTTATTAACCTTTGAAAAAAAGGTTATCTCGTCACAAATCATATAATAACAAAAAGCGGTATATGTAAAAAAAAATATTATATACATATATTCGGAATTTTATATACATTTATATAAATTAATACGGTGTAAAAATTTAAAAACATCAGACACATTGTCTGCTGTTTTGAATACAGTCAGTCAGATAAAATCTGACTGAGTGTATAAGGCTCAGATGGTTAAAAGCGGTAAAACGAGTATTACTAAAATCTGAACAGTCAATTAAAATGTGTCTAATTGATAAAAACTGTGTAACAGAACTCACACATAGGATCATCAGCCCTCAGCAAATACTCGTGTGTCAGAAGACTGAGTCCTATGCGGGTCCGGGCAAGGACAACTTCCTAATTACGATTCCCGGGACAGACTAGACTGCCACGGTTCAATTACTGGCTTTATCTGACATAATTTGTTTGTAGTCTGTTTATTCCATGAATCCTGCCATTGGGAGTGTATCTTTTGGTGTAATATTTGCCTGTAGTCTGTATAGGGGACTGACAGGCAACGATTATTATTGGGAATTGCTGATTTAGCTGCGGTGTCAGCCAAATCATTTCCTCTAATTCAAATGTGGCTGGGAATCCAGCAGAAGAGGATATCGTAATCACGTTAATGGAGAGAGTGGATCTTCTGCTGAACTTGAGACAGAACTGGATGAGGATTATACCTCACAGTTAGTAAAGCCTGTAAGACGCTGAGAGAGTCAGAATATAAAATGAACCGTTGGTATTGGTATTTACTAATGTGATCCAAGGATAACTCTATAGCTGCAGCTGTGTAATGAATATGCTGCATTCAGGGACAATCTGCTCTGATATAGTGGTGTCTGTAAAGACAGCAGCAGCAGATCCTACATATGATTCCGACTTCGAGCAGTCAGTGTAAACTGGCACGAAGTCAGAATGTTCAGCTCTGTGTGCTGAATAAAGCTGCAAGTAGACAGGCGATGGAGTGTCGGACTTTCCAAAGTTTTTAAGGGAAAAGTCGCATGCTGGAGCATGGGCATACCACGGTGGAAAAGGCTGCCTTGGCGTGCAGGAAACCTTGTCTACCTTGATATCTTAAGTTCTCTGAGTAGCTCTTGGACACGAATACCAAAAGGATGATTGGCAGTCTTACAGGCGTTGTATAAACTTTCCCATCGTGACTCAAAAACGGATGACTACATAGGATGGTCTGGCAGGGATTTCAGTTTTAAAGCATATTTTAGAGACAACTGCTTGCGTCGAAGCGATAACGGTGGTTCATTTGATTCAACGTATAGGCTCTGGACAGGAGATGTTCGATACGGAGAGCCTGATGATGGACAGGATCAAGCCATCGAACTACAATGTCTCTAGCTAAAGCGTATACCTGGGACACAATCTAGTCTGTATCGTACAAGTGCACGGTAAATACGTAGTAGGGTGCATCGGTCCGCACCCCAAGATGTAGAGGAGAGACAGCGGAGAATATTCAGGCCTCTCGTGCACTTTGTACGGAGTTAACGGATGTGATCCAGAAAGGTCAGCTTTTTATCAAATGCAATTCCGAAGAATTTTTTGCCTGCCGCTACTGGAATAGCATTTTGTCCAAGTCGTAATTCAGATTCAGGATGAAGAATACGCTTACGACAAAAGTATACGCAAACGGTCTTCTGAGGCGAGATCCTGAATCCATAGATTTTGATGAAAGGTGTTTAATCATTTCATAATGGATGCAAACTGGTCCAACAGCACTTGCCTTAGAAAGGAAGAGAGTTCTTTTTAGTTCCTCCATAGTGAATGGCCATTGTAGGGACAAGGGCCCTTTTGTGTAAAATTTAGTGCTAGTTTTTTACTTTTATGTTTCAGGACTAAGAACTCTTGAGACTAGGAGGATATCCCAGATATGTTTGCAAATGTTTCCCCCAAAAGCATTGGCTATTGCAGTTGGCTCTGCAATAGCGCATCCATTATATTCCAGGATCGATGAAGGGTGAGATGTATTTTTTTTCTTCCTTTTCCGGATTTTATCCCAGACCACCTTAGTTCTGGTTGACTGGGTAGATGACGTAAAACGGATCCATGATTCCTTCTGACTCTGACGACGAATGTAGCGTGCTTTGGCTTGAGCACGTTTAAAAGCTATTAGATTAGTCGTGGTAGGATATCGTCGGAATATCCCCCAGGCTTTGTTTTGAGCTTTGTTGGCTGCTGTGAGTTGTGAATTCCACCATGGTTTGGGTGAAATTGGGTAGATGTTTTTGAAATGGCATTTGTAGTTGCTTGGACGATATTTTCTGTGATTTACGTGACTGCATCATTGATGGTCTCCTGACTGACTGCAGTGATGTCGAACGCTGCCAGGTGTTGGAAGACATTCCAGTCAGCCTGATCGAACTTCCATGGTGGTAACCGGAGACAGGCGATGGAGCCTTAATACACCACTTTCCACGCGACCTGTGGAAACTTTCCGAGTTTCCACGGGTTGCGGCACACGGCTGCCCACGCCGGATTCCAATGATGTAATCCCGGAACCAAGGTATGGGCGTTAGATCCCAGGGATGCTAATCCGGAAGGCCAGCAGCATCACTGGGAGGTCCCCTCACCAAGTACAGGTGCCCACGTCGAGAGGCCATATTCTGATATACAGTACTGTGACACCTAATAATACCAAAATTGTACACATCCCCCTGCAGAATATTCACTGCAGTCCAAATTTTGAGATCCCATATTAAAATAAATCAAGGTGTAGCCATGATTACAGTTCTTTTCTATACAGCCCAATAGAAACAGAAGGGAAGGGAGTGAGTGGTCGAAACACGGGGAGAAGGAAGCTCAGATAGTCTGGTAATTAGTGACCACTGCAAAAGTGAATTAAGAAGTCATTGTGTACAATACCGAGCAGGATACATATATAAAATCTCAAGGAATAACAGAACGATGGATCTCATGAAGTTCACCTATGGACAGTGGGTTGTCAAATACTGGAATCTGCCGCCCAACGTGACAGAGGGAATGAGTCTGTTCAAATTAAAATCAGAATTGTATAGTTGCTTTATCGAAATGGGAATAGTACGAATACTGTATTCTCTTTTATGTTATTATACATATTCGCTTCCTTTCATGATTTGGCTTTACTAATACTTTCAGTTTTCTTTTGTACTTTTTGACTAATACGTTCAAATTTTTTTCTAATGACCAACTGACCAACACAGCAGTTGGTCATTTGGCGACTTTATATGTACAAATCTCTGATTTCTTTAAAATTGGCATGAATAACTTGATTAAACGATGGGGCAAATGCCTCGATCTTTTTTAAATATTCGAAAAAAGAAGAGGAAAACTATTCCTTCAATAACGATTTCTTTACATGAAATACCAGCTTATGAAACAAAATATAAAGATAATCAGTATTTCACGCAGGATACGTTTTAAGGATAGTGTTCTAAACAGTTTCATACAGGGCTTTTCCTATATTCAAAATCTGTATTCTTCTTCCCACAACCGTGTTAAGGGGATGATAGGAATTTTTACTTAAGGAAAACGCATTTTTAAAACACTCCCAAAATCTTCTGTTATGGCTGTTCTATTTGTAAATCACTGTTCTCTCAGTCCACTGACAACCACACAGTAAAACTGACAATTCTACTCAGCAGGCACAATGGTACTTTGGCTTTATCTTAGATAATTATAATGATTATACATTTAAGAACACCGTTACTTTTTAAATATAAACATGCTAAATTTCAAGCTTCGAATAGATACTTTTGAACATAAAGTCGGACGTTCACTTTGAATGAGATGTGATATGAACACAGAATTGAGGTTTTTGGTTCGGAAACTAAAATTAATCTATTATCTTTAAATAATCTATAAACCACAATTCTGTCTTCTATTTTGGTTCAGGGTAAAAATTTGCGTTCCCCCATTAAGTATCCCGTATAGGTGTGGAGGGTTTCGATTGTGGAAATGTGGTAAAGAAAGTCATGACATTTGTCATTCCCATAGAGTAAGAGGGAACTTCGGAATCATTATTAATGACTACTACTCTTGTTCCGTAAATGTAGCAGATTATTATGCGAAGAACAAGCGGAGCATTGTGTATCCCAACAACATTACTTCAGCTGTATGTTTGTTTGTTTGTTTGTTTGTTGTTTTTTTGGTTTTTTAGGAGCATTAGCAACTAAGGCCTTATTGCTCCGGGATATGCGGTGGTCATTCCCCGACCTTTCCACATCCTCCGTATTTGGTGGTGACGGGCTCGAACCCCGGTCTAATCAAGAAGCGTGTGCTACGCACTGCTGCTCCTTCCCACCTGGCTACGGAGGCGCTACTTCAGCTGTAACGCCGGTACTTCATGCACCTGAACTACCGGTAGCACCTCCAGCAATTGTTCTTAAACATAAGCCATCAGATCTCAAATCTGACTTTTGTGAACTAGAAGATGTATAGTTTATATAGATATAAACTATTATGACCAAGAAATTTCGTGCTGGACAGAAGGACGTAGCCTTTGATATTTCTGTTGTTACGTAATGTTATCAGTATTTTTATATAAAATAACCTACTTATAAAATCAGTAAAAACACAAAATAAACCAGAAGCAGTAGTTACACCAATATTTTGTTTGTTTGTTTTTTTTTTTTTTATTCGTAAAAAAAGTCTTACGCAATAAAGCAAATGTCAAATAACCTTCGAAGCGAAATTTCTATTAAATATGTAGTTCAAATTACAGTACTTATCCGTAGTAAAACACCAGAAAACTTTTCTTAAAATACAGACCGGTGTAATGGATCCTCCTGGTTACATAACAATATAATTTGTAAGATTTCTGTCTCAAGGAAAATTATGAAGACATCTGTTACCCACCAGCGGTTTACGAATATCAGTACGGATTTAGAGATGACAGATTGGTAATATGATCATGAAAATGGCATTACACAAGATGTTTCAAAAGTATGTTCAAAAAATTCTCGGACCCAAAATAAGAAAAAAAAAAAAGTCATGTAATCATTTGTCCGAAAACATCATATTTCGGAATTATTAAATGTACTTTCAAAAAGGAAGATGCAAACACATCTCACATTTCAAGATTCACGTACTGATATTACAATAATCGCTGAAAGTGAATTCCTTGAACGTAAACGTAGACCTTAGTAACTGTCGGACACGCTTGAACGTTACCGCAGTGATGCGGACTGTTTCACAACCGCATTCTATTCGTCGCTGTAGTTCTGCGATATCCGGAAGTTCCATTCGTACAGCAGGTTCTTTAAATGACTCCACAGAAAAATAGACAAAAGGTATTCACGTCGTGTGACTGTGCTAGCCGATCAACTGGCATCCCTGACCTATCCATCGGAATGAATAAGTAGCAGCGAGGGTTGTTATTCGGTTTTTAAGCACACTAGCAACACAGGCCATTTTGCGCCATTGTGTATCATGTCTATAGACGTGTGTCTTCACTGACCGATCTGCATGTTGTTCTAGTTGAAACACCTGGAATAACCCACGAAGAAAATCCCTAAACTGCAGCTTCAACTGAAAAGGCCTTTAGAAATTTCTCCTGTCTATGACGAGACTCGAAGCCAACCTCTCCAAATGAATGATAAGTGGCGAACTCTGTACCATCAGGGGAGAGCACCGAGGAAGAGGAATATGTTCTAAAAAAGTGTCGGTAACCTTGGCTTGTCAGTCGCCGTGTAAGAAACATGACAATTAACTGATCAACAATATCCCAACGAATGTTAATAGTCAGTTTCTTTGATGGGCCCGTTACCTTACACCATGCGAATTTTCTTACACCCACTAATGGAAGTTACGTGAGTTAATGATTCCTGGAAAATAAAGACATTCGTATGAAAGTAAACAACAATGTCAATGAGCGACAAACAAAACGAGAATTTTTATAAGCGAGTCAAGGTCATACACTACTTACATAAGAAGCAAGTTTCATACACCAATAATTTGCTAATGAGAAGGGAGTGGAATCGAATCGTGAATTCATCGCAGTACAGCTGGTGAACAACCTTGGCCTCCCAATAGAAATTCACTGGAGTATAATACACGGGTCGGCGAACTAGAATCTGTTAGTTTACAGAGTAAAAGGAAGGAAGAAAGGGGGTTTCCCCATTCATTTTGAAATTCGTTGTTTTGAACAATATAACGTTTTATTTACTACTGTAATGACATTTACAGCTCAATTCCCTCCATTCCTGATTACGGCTTCAAATGATTCTTGTAAATCACTTATATGCGTAATAATTACAAAATAAAGCATGTTTCGACACAAGTTTGTGATTTTTTTTTTTTTCCATTCATGACTAGCATAGGTATTTTGTTCATAACAGGCTTTTTTATTCTTATTTAAGTGATGAAACGAAAAATATGAGGAAGGCTTTAAGTTCGAAGTACTAAAAAAAATCAATATATCAAACTACTCATCGACTCAAAATACCCTAGCCTACTGTGTGAAGAATGCTGAGAAGACGGTTAAGCTTAAACCGTAAAACGGCAAATTCCATAAGCATTCCTGTATGATAATAAGAAACACTACGATATCTGCGTAAACATTTTAGAGCAGAGAGACAACGAATGAGGTCTCACCTTAAGCATTGGGTTCAAGTTTCATTTGGACGGACTAGTGAAGAAACAAAATGAAAAAACAAAACCTATGCAAGTGAGAAACCCACGCTTATGTGGCCCATTCTGGTTCATGAGAAATAAAAATCCATCACCCGGGGTTATGTACCTTGTTGGGTTTTAGGTGCATTAGCGACATGGACCACATTGCGCCATATATATTATGTCTGTAAATTCACTTGTTCTGTGGTCGACTCAAAAATCTCGTGTTACCGGTAGAAAATTAACCAGGCTACCGTTGCCTGAGACCGATTAACTCAGCCATGTTGTGAAAAAGGCCAATAAAACTTCCTCGCGTCACTGACAGGATTCGAATTCAGGTCATTTCCATCCGGTGTGGGGGAAGAGGAGGATAGTGATTATATCAACTGTGCTACCCGTAAGAGACTTGTGTATCTTGACACGTTAGAAAACATCCTTACACCAAAGATCACTAAAGATAACTCACATCGGTTCGTATGCCAACTAGATGGCGCGTCTCCTTATTTCTTTGTTCATGTCTGTAAAATTCTGGATTAACTTGCCAAATCGCTGAATGGAATGAGGCAGTCCAAAGTGAAAAACTTTTCGGGCTCAATCACCAGGAACGAATAGGGCCTGTCCAAGCGGTCGCTTCAGCTGTACTATAAAGCCGTCTTCCTTCCGATCGTGTCGTTTGCTGCAGATGCTTGGTTCCACCGAGCTAGACTGGTAAAAATGATAGGCAAATTAGGCTCTATTCAACAGACAATGCTTCTGGCTACCCATAGGGTATGCAGGACAGTATCCATTGCTGCTATCCAGGTGTTAGCTGGGACCCTTCCACTAGACATGTATGTAACCTTCCGTGGCCTGACCTTTAGAATCAACAAGAAGATTACGACCAAGAGAACACGCTGTTATAATGATATGATAAACACCTGGCAGACAGAATGGACACTTCCACCAAGGGAGCAGTTACAAGGAGATTCCTGCCGAATGTGACTTTCCCCTCCTCTAAGTCAGCGCAGAAGTGGCTCTCTCTAACTCTTGAGACATCATTCCTAGTCACTGAGCGTGACTCATTGAACGAGAAGCTTTTCCAACTCGGCCTAATACCCATAGACGTTTGCTACTGCTGGGCCAAGGAGAATTGGTTCCACCTTCTCTTCGAGTGTGCTCTCTACGAGGACCTGAGGCAAGACCTAGCAAATAGCATCCGCCCATCACTGAAAACTGGACATTCTGCTACAGACACCAGAGAACATGGCTGCCTTCCAGAACTTCTCGACGCAAGTATTCACGCGCAGGAAAGCCTTCTACAGAATAACACAGGCTATGAATGGGGATCCCCAGACAGCAGCTTAAAAATTTTATTTTACTAATCTAAATTTTTTAATTATCTATATTTTTATATATGTATTTATTTAATTTTATTATTATTTTTTAATTTTTCTCATTTTCTCTTCGCACTCTGCACTAGCCTACTCCCCCCCCCCCCCCGGCTCTCCACTAGTGTAGCTTCACTCTCCCCCTCTCTCTCTTTTATTACACCACGGGATTTTTTTTTTCCTCTTTTTTCTTTTTTTTTTTCTCTCTTCCTCTAGAACGGGCCCCCAAAGGAACCTGGCCCACCTTTTGACAACATCAGATGAGTCAGTCTCTTTTGAGTCGGTACGTGTTTTACTGGGACTGGCCCACCTTCCCGTGGTGTGGACGAGTACCCAGAATCATCTGTCCAGGTAACTGATGCTTCTGGGTAGCCCAAGCATCCAGACAACAACTGAACACACACACATCTCGCCCATTTTTAGTGATACTGTTCTTCACAGAGATACGAGGTGGAGTCGAACAGGCGTTCTAGGAGCCGCCCTTTACAAAAACACATGTCCACATGTGGCCAGTGTGAACACCGGATGTCACACTGTTGTATTTTTGACCCTTGGGCTTTATTGATGATCAGGTTTAGCAATGTTCATGACCAAAATATTCACAAGAATTGATCATGTAAGATCTGACATGTTAGAGCGGATGATAGTCACATTGCGATGTTATAGTTTATTATCAATTATCAATAAAATCTAAAGGAGAGCATATTTATTAATTGTTTTACTAAGTTCAAAACTTACCAAGTTAGAAGTTTTTAAGCTTTTGACTTGTCGGTATAACATAAAAGAAATTTTCGTTCATAAATGCAGATAGTCCGAAATAAAAATATCGCAATAAATATTTCAGTTTTGCCGACAAATCATCGATCTGTGTCCAGATGCTCCGTGATGGTGTAGTGGATTCTCCACTTATTACTCCAACAATCTGTTCACTTGTCTGGGTTCAAATTCCGTCTGGAAGAATTCTTAGACGTTTCTTCCTCATGGTTACAAGTTCGATTATGTGTATGTTAAGCGCTAAAGTAACTAAGGCTATAAATCGTCAGTATACTGTGTCTGTAGTAGAATAGAATAGAATAGAATCTTTAATTGCAGCAATGATAGACATACAATTAGTCCCGTCACGGCATGGTGGTGTCAGGGGTTAACAAAACATATTTACAAAAGAGATACACATGAGAAAAAAAGATAAATCAGATTATTAACAAAGCACAGTTTTACATTTTTAGTTCGACGAGGATACCCTTCCTGTATTTTTTATTATTGACCACTTCTTGGAGGTCCCCGTCGATAGCTTGCAGTGAGGGCAGCATTTGCTTTGGCAGGAATCTGTCGGTTAGTACTAGCCGGTTACGGTTTGCTAGCAGCTGTGCTGAAGACCGGAGATAAGGGGGAGGAATGCGCCAAGAGCAGTGATCCCAGAAGTTCGGCTCTGTAATTTTACCGGTGGCCATCTTGATGGTGAACAGCAGCCTTCTTTCTGCGATGTAGGACCGGAGCCTGCGTAGTTGAAGAGCTTCTGCTAACTGCGTTGATCTGAGAGCTGGGGGAAGGTGGAGTTTGCTGTTGGCCCATTTTAGAAGCCAGAATTCGGCAGAGAATATTCTTTTGATGTTGGATTCGGCGGCCGAGGCCCATATCTCTGAAGCATACAGTATTGTCGGGTAAAGGATTGATACGATGTATCTTTTTACCAGTTGTGGGTCGGTGGTGTGGAGCAGCTTGTTTGGCGACCCAGCGTAGTGAGATGAGCCTCGACTGTATGAGGTTTATGTGATCGTTGAAAGATAGTTTGGAGTCGAAAACGACCCCCAGATCTTTGTGTGTTTGAACACTTGGAACTGAGGAGCCGTTAAGCACAGGCTCCAACGTTGTTGGGCTGCCCTTTAGAGAGTAAGTTATTTGTGCTGATTTTAGGGGGTTGATTTGGAGGTTGAAGGTATTGAGGTAGTCAGCCATGTCCTGCAGTTTGCTAGTGATTTGCTGTGTGATTTCGGCTGCCGAGTTGGATGGCGATATTTTAGTAAGGAGCTTGACATCGTCAGCATATGTGATCCAATTGCACTTATTGGTCACAAATGGCACCATGATTGCTGAGAAGAGAATGCCAGACAGGACCCCTCCCCCCCCCCTTGAGGTACACCGGCAGTTATGTGGCGCGTGAAGGTCTTTGTTCCGATCTTTAGAACAAGGGTCATCTTCGATAGGAGAGATTCTAGGAACCAGAGAACATCGCCGCGAAAATTGAAGTAGTTTTCTAAGAGACGTAGGAGATTAGGTATATAGATGGCATCAAAAGCAGAATGGATGTCAAGATATATAACTGACAATTCCTGTCTTTGTTCGAAGGCATCTAGGATGTGCAGAGTGGTTGTTACAAGGTTAGTTATAGTTGACCTTCCTGATATCCCATAGTGTATTTGCTGAGGACTGTCACGGAGAATTTTATGGGTGACAGACGGTAGCAATGCTTTCTCCAGAATTTTTAGCAATACAGAGGCGCAAGCGATGGGCCTATGTTGGCTTGGGAGCGTCGATCGTTGGTGCTTAGGAAGGGGCCAGACAGAGTACCTGTTCCACTGGGGTGGAAAGAAATGAACTTCGAGGCATCTGTTGTATAGGTTGAGGAGTGAGTCGATGATGAAGACACTTAAACATTTGATTATGAACTGGGGGATGCCATCGTCACCGGTGGTTGTTGTGAGAGGGAGAGTATTAATGGCCTGCATCAGTTGTTGCTTGGAAATTCGGATCGTAGCGAGACTATCAGTGAGATGAGAGCGGTTGAGGAGTGGCCGATTAGGTAGAACTGGAGGTTGAATAGAAAATCTGGCGACGTAGTTGAGCCAGTCAATTGGGTCGATGTTGCTGGAAGAACTAGCCTTTGTTTTGTAGAATGGTTTTCCCTTTTTAGGGTTCTTTCGAGGTGCTTTTTAATTGAAGCTGATTTGTTTCTGTTGAATTCGGCCCTGGCTTTGGAGAATGAAATGCGGTCTTGGACATCGCCGGAAGCTTTCCACTTGGCGTGTAGTAATTGTTTGTAGTGGAAACTTTGGTTGAGCTGGGGAGTCCACCATGCTCTGGAGCGCGGAGTAATGGTGACTGTCTTGGTAGCAGTGTGAAGGGCTATGGTATTGATCCATTTGGTCATTAAATCGATTGCGAGGCTCAGTTCACATCCATCTAAGATGTTCCATGGGACTGTGGATGCGGCATCAATGCAGAGTGCTGGATTCAGAAATTTTGGGGCGGTGACCTTTTTCACAGATTTGGTTTTGGGGGTATTGAAATATTTTTTGGGTAGAAGAGCTGTAAATATGATTGGTTGGTGGTCTTATTGAAACATGTCGGCTGTGGTTTCTTCGACTTGGCATGTTGCCGAGGAATAGACTATGTCCAGTAGGTTTCGGTCTCTCGTTGGCTGGTAGTTAACTTGGAATATTTGGATTGATTGGAGAGATTCTGTGAGACGACTTTTGAGGTGTTGGGTAGATGGCGGAAGATTGAAGTCCCCCACATACGATGTGAGTGGCTGCTGGGTGGAGATTATTTATTAACCAGTTAGTGGCTGCATCAATGGCCATCATAGTTGGCGTTGGAGGAAGGTACAGGGATGCGACGTCTATAGTGGTACCTTGATGTTCCAGAGTTATCATTAAGGCTTCCACGTCTTGGGAGATATTTGAGACAGAGTGTATGATGGAGAACTTTGTCGTATTGAAAATTATAGCAACTCCACCCTCTCTGCGGTTATCGCGAGAGGCAGCCAGTACATGAAAGCCTGCAGGAATGGAGCAGCTGATAATCGCATGTATTCTTCAATAGTTTGACATTTTCCGGACGAAAAACTAGTTTCCAGGAGGGAAAAAAATGACAGCCTAGCCTGAAGCCGAATAACTCATCCATGTTATGAAAAAAATCGACAAAAATTGCTCGCGTGACTGACGGAATTCGAACTCACGACTTTTCCACGAGAACGGTGGTTAAAACACTGCACTGCCTGCGGGAGCTGATCAAGGTTATAATTAGCCAATTTCAGGTGGAAGAGTAGGGGATCACCCCATGAATTTCGGCCCTTGACACTTTTTTTTTTTTTAGCAAGTCTATTTTGCTTTCATGATTATGCTGTTATTCACGACATAATAAACATAGACATATATGTATTATGTCTATGCTGTGTAGGCTTAAAAGCCTACTTAGAAGACACGTAGTATGACATAATATCATTATATTCTGCAGAGAAAGAACTCATATACGCATGAATTACAAAAACCACTATCGGAAACAGTGATGGGGTGGGGAGACATAACTGTCAGATTCTGCGGGAAAAGGGCGACGTACAATTGCTAAATTATAAGTTCGCCATCTTTCATCATGCTGTAAAATAACCGCTTCCATAATAGGGTGTAGGCGGTTCCACAATTGCGATTAATGTTTGAACCCGCCACAGCTATATGGCGCGCTTCCAAGCAGGAGCGATGGCGAGAATCATGTGCGCAGTCTAAAATTCCAACATTGGATTGTGGATTACAATTAACGTGCTGATCACACCAATAATGCTCAACGGCAGTCCGGGCGAAGTTGGCCTTTCGAACAGCTCCCTCATGCAGGATGTTCTTCCCGTCATATTGCTTATAGAGTGTCTTGTAATCAGTCGACAATGAGTAGATTTCTTTCAAAACTCAAGAATACTGGTTCTGCTGATAGGAAAAAAGGAATCGGAGGCAAACGAATCTCTAAGCCAAAACAGGACCGCGTTTTGAAGCGCTTATGCCTTCAAAACCGTAAAGCTTCTTCGTCTGAGCTGAAAAAAAGAATGGGAAGAACAAACAGGAGTGGTAGCAAGTACAGTAACAGTCAAAAGACGTCTCTTCAAAAATGGACTTGTAGCCCGTCGTCCTAAGAAGAAGAAGCCCCTCCTCACACAAACAATGAAAAAGGCCCAACTAATTTGATGTAAGGAGCATGTCAAATGGACCCCGAGCAGTGGAAGTCGGTTATTTTCTCGGATGAGAAGAAATTCAACCTGCATGGTTCTGATGGGAGACAAACGATTCGCCATAGACGTGGTAAGAATACCATCCAGACTGTATAAAGTGAAATTCCCTATCAGCCAAATGATATGGGGGTACATTTCGTATCACCTTCAGTTTATAAAAGGTTCCGTAAATGCCAACGGATACCTGGCTGTATTGGAAGGCAAATTGCTGCCAACCATTAGAGACCATTTCAACCTGACAAGTAACTGCATCTTTCAGGACGACTCTGCTCCCTGTCATCGGGCGAAAAGTGTAAGTAGGCACTGCTGTAGTTACTTTAGCTTCATTTTTGCATTAGAGGTTCGACGGTAATGTGTTTATAATTGTTACAGGTGAAAAAAGTGGTTGGATGAACAGTCCATTACAACTGTTAGCTAGCGAACTGTTGGCATCGTGTGGAATCTGCAGTTGCCAAAAAGAAACCAGAGAATCTTCGTGAACTTCAGGAAGCCATAATTCGTGTTTGGAACCATGAAATATCAGTTGATTATCTTCAGAAATTGATCTTGTCAATTTCTGAAGTTCAAGAGTTGAACTAATATTCAACTAAATATTAGTTTGCACCTGGTGAACTTTATCATTTTAAATGGGAAACAAAATGAAAACTGAAACAAACTGAGGGCTTCAGATAACATTTCAGCCATAATTGTCGTATTTACCAAAAATGTTGTATAAAGGTTGCAAATATTCATTTTGGAATATTTTGAGAGCACCTGTCAAATATTACTTAGCATTGCCTTAACTATTAATAAATATCTTTTGTTTACATTTCTGTTTGTGATGCTAATCATTAATGTAACATACCATAGCGAAAAAGGGTTAGAAATGTTAAATTCCTATGTGATGCACTTTCTTTGAATACCAGTGTATATGCGAACGCGGCTAAAAATTATAATTCTACAACCAACATATTTTATTTAAGATACGTTCTAAACCATTAAAACCCACTTTAAAATATTCTCACAGAAGTACTATTCTGCCATGTGGAAGTGAATATTCTCACAGAGATAGTATTCTGAAATGTGGAAGCTTCATTCACCACGAGGTGAAATGAAAGGCATGTGATCAGTAGCATCCCTTACCCAGAACTTACAAATACGTTACTCTTTTTAGTTTGAACAGCCAATTGATAAGCCACTCTTAAAATGCGCTCACTAGCCAATGAGAAAAGGCAAAAGTTTAGAGAGTACTGTACTGTGTCTCGGACCCACAACGACCGAAACTTCTTATCATCACAGAGTAAAGGTCCCAAGAAGAAAAAGAGATATAAATCTCTATACCATCAGAAGCAGTTTTAAAATATTTTCATACAAGTACTATTCTGTAATGTGAAATAACTTGGCTTACAATGAGAAGTGAATGATAAGTGACAATCATTAAGGAAATCTGTATAAAAATTTTAAAAATTGCGAATGAAGTTTAATTCGACTATTACAAAGCATCCATTTAATGCTGTACCTATTCTGATTTTTAGCCACTCATGGAAGGAACCCGCCCACTAAAGATACAAAGAGGCTTTTAAAAATTCCTGAAACGTTATAAATAAAGCAAAACGGAACAATCCACTTAAAGACTAAATATAATGTTTCTGAAAAAGATTTCCTTGTTTCTACAATTACAGTAACTCGGAAAGGAAACGAAATTTAAAATAAGCTGGTTACTGACTTCCTTCAATGAACAACGCGTACAGCTGCATTTGACGCTAAATGTGCAGCCTGCGACAGAAATAAACTCTACATTGTCCCTGAATCATTCCAGAACGCAACATAAAATTTCGAGCGTATCATACAAGGACAAAGGGAATAATTTAGTGCAAGATTGCACCATTATATAAGATCTTTGATAATTAGTTACGCAGGCAAGTAAAGCTGCCCAGTATATCCCTAATTTCTGTGTAATTCACAGTTACAAAAGCAACTGAAAACAATCATACTTTAAAACACAAGTATTCATTTAAAGCCACTGACCCAGACCATTTTCAGAAATCTTGAAAACTTTCATACGTAAATACACGCGTAAATGTATTTTTTATCTTTAGACATATTCTGGTGCAATGAACTTTACGCTCACCCTGGTATTAGAATTATCGCTACTGTGCTATAAAGACTTAAAAACGTTTTAAAAAATTTGTGAAGTGTTACAATGTTTTAGACTCTGCGTAAGTACTTAAGCAGATACCCCGGAAGTGTTTTTAAATTGTTCAGCTGAGAGATAAAAATCTAGATCAGTAAAATCATGTACTTTAAAATACTGGTTTTAACCTAAAACACACCTCTCCCGTTGGCTGCAAGGAAATTGCTTCCCTTTGTAAAAGTAAATGATTTTGAATGTCATTGTAACGGTACCAAGAATAGACTCATCAGTTAAGTATTATAGCGTTGGCTGGAGGTTTTCCTGGAAATCCTCAGAAGCAGTGAGTGACGTTAAGTCAGGCCGTACATGGTTTAGTTTTTTATGCCATGACACAGGTCTCCAAAAATATACAAATAGATCACATTGTACTTTGGAGAAACGTTGATTCAACGCAGTAGATAATATTACTATACAGTATTGTAATACTGCAAGAACACTGGAACCTATACGTAGCATTAAATAAACAAACAAACAGAGCATACATTTCTAGACAATTACTGATCGTTCTAAGAATCAGCAATAGCCATTATCGACACAGAAAAACGGATATTTGCCAAAGGGTGCATTTAGACAATTAAACGTGTGATCCATTTGAACTAAACGAAAATAATACTAATTTACTACCACATGAAATGCAGAACTTGACCAATACAAAATCCCACAGAAAACAATTCCCAATTCAAAATTACAAGGGAAGGCATAGTCACAAGGCACGGGGATTTGAACGACAGACCACAGAGTAAACAACTTCCAGAGAGGAGGAAGCTTAAAAAAAAAAAATACACACACACTTTTACCATATCTTAACCTTTAACGCTACCTTTCACCACAACAAAGGTATACAGAAACAAAGACACGCCTATCAGTGCCTGCTTTCAGTTGCATCTTTTAATTCTTTTCTCTATGTGCTATATATGGAAAAGATATGTTACAAGGTAGATTTAAATGTGTAATATATAATAATAAAAGAACCTGTGTATGTGCGCGTCAACATCATAGCTCAAAGACTATGGAACCTGTAAACTGAAACTTTGCATGTATATTATGAGCACCCCACACCATATGGATGGGTGGACTTCGCCTTTTTTTTTTTTTTTTTAATGCATTAAATTCGTTCTATGAGTTATTTAATTCCAAATTTTTAACAGCGACCTTTATCGATTTCAGTATGAATTAAACGTCATTTTATAAACAAAAGAAAGCGCCAGAATGTAACTTTGCATATTTACAAAGGTAACTGAAAGAAAGCTTTATATTAATAAGTTTTAGAAAATTCACGTTATCGAATTAAACCTCCGAGATTTTTGAAAGAGTTAAAAGTTACAGTTCCAACGTATTTTTGGGAACACTGCCAATAAATAATCAAATTCCCATATTGGTTCGTTTGTATTAAGACTTAGATTTTGTTTTGAGTTTTAAGATTTTTTAACTTGTATCCCGTACTATTTACTGGATACAAGTTAAAACTACTTAATACATATCTTTATGTTATCCTCAGTTTTCAGTTTTATTATACACAAGTTGAACTACCCGGCTTCGTATGGGTAGCAATATTCAAATGTTTATTTAGGTTCACAGTATTTACTTATTTTACCTGTGTGGCACAGCTCAGAATCACAAGAAAACCATGAACTATTCATCAGGCCAAAAAAGTTATTATGAAAGTTAAACATTTAAATCTAAAACACTTAAACTACAAGTACAGTATTAATTCAGGCCATAGTGATGGATAACAATCGACTAACGCAGAGCTTTCGAGTCCCCCCCCCCCAATTTGGGGCCAAGATTAAAACGTTTTTGCTAGTTGCTATGTCTATTTTCTATCAAGCCGAACTGATTAAATACCTTCGTATTATTAACAGTGCTACTGCATATCAAAGGATTAATCATAATGATCACTTAAAAAATATAATTAAAATTGTAAAAATTCATAAACAATCAAATTTCCTTACGTTTTCTGCATAAAATATCGCAGGATAAATGTTTCAAGGCTGACCTCGTGTGCCACATTTCTTTAAACATGCCAGCGTCTCAAACAAGACTTTTACAAAATTAATGCGACAAATTCAATAACATTTATTCATTAGTTTATTTAATTATTTATATAGAGAAAACACCCGCAATGCACTGAATTTCGGGTGTGTTCTGGCATACCTGAAAGTCGAAAGCTTATTTTATTACATTTATTTATTATTATTTATTTATTATGTTATATTCATATTTAATTATTTTGAATATTGCATATTTTATGGAATCGTAATTGTGTTACTTTATATATTACTCTTTAAATTACAGAATCTTCAAAAATTCGTATAATCTATATATTTGTCTATAATCTATTATTTTATGTCTGTATTTTATTTATAATTTATTCACGATTATTTATATCTCTGGAATACTGTATTTCCTGTAATTTTCTAATTTCAGAAGAGCTTGAGGCAGAGATAATATATGACATTTAAAACTGACAACAGTAAAGAATCATAGTACTGATTTAGGATTAATGGCATGATTATTGAAAAGTTTATGTCAGATATGATATTTAATCCTAATTAAGATTATTTCTATCAGTTAGTAAAAATGAAGAAGAGTTATTACAGATAATATTCAATGAATACTTAAGTACCCTATTGCATAAAATTTAATGTTTGAATACTTCGGAATACTTAATAATTTTGGATCTCTTGACAAACACAACAGGTCAAACGGTCAGGCTGAGGCTATTCCCAAAATATAATTTATAATGCTTGATTCATAACTAATTGATTCATAATAATTAAACACAAATAACAAACAAGGGTTTTCATTTTTTCTTTTTTAGATGTAAAAAATGCCTTACCTTATAGATTTGACGAACATTTCAGGGGAGCTTTCGCATAGATCTCCTATTTCATCCGTCCAAAGTCATCAAATCCGTCGACGTTTTCTTTTTAATCTGATGGTTATGCCTAAAGGAAAAAGCGTAACAATATGAACTATTCTGTGTTCAATTTATCGCCAAGATTGGCTGCAAGATGCTACTAGCTGCATTTGCCAAATGCACTTTAGATCAGTTTTTTTATGTCAAATTTACTTTTTAGTTGAAACTATTACATTTCCTTATGTATAATAAATTATAGTTAAAAGTTCAATTTCATTAGTTTCCCTATGAACAGAAACTAAAACTGTTTCATATCTCCTCTGGAAAGTCAGTGCAGAAGTGCAAGTTGTTGATTAATAAATCTTTCGGTTCACACACACACAATGTATAGAGCCTACTCTTTTTAAATGGCTTCGTGAACCTCAATTTTTATAATTGAAATTGTTATACATTAAGTGGTACCGGATAGGAAAGTCGCACACTCAGTGTAAAATGCTATACGCTATCAAACAAAAGTAGGTGTTTGACTCGATTCAATGGGATTCTGGCATTAGGCATGAAGTTATCAGTTAATGGATATCAAATTTCTAATTATGTTACTGTATGGAACGACAGTTTAATTCAAGTAAATATTGACAGCAAGTTGATGCAAAATTGGACAACAGGCACCACAACTGTAACGTCTCTTCTTTGTCTTGGTACAGATATAGCGGATTTTGAAGGTGCTGTTAATATTGCAAAAGGGAATGCAGGACCTCTCGATGCTGACTTCATTTAAGAAACCTGCACAAAACGTAGACAAAAAAATGTTTGTTGATGGGGAACAGCAAAGACCGGAGAAAATGTCCAAATGTGACTTGTTAGGCGCGTTAGCATACATGCATAAAGCCTTGACCATGTAATAACTGGACTCGTAATCGATGGAGTTTTATAAAATTATATATTTGGCTCGTTTCGGAAAAAAAAAAAAAAAAAAAAAAATGAAGAATCAACTCAAATTTCCTTAAAATCAGATCAGCAGAAATTCAAAAATTATTCACTTGTTCGTCCGCCTGCCCGCCTGCATGTAATAATTGACTTGCAGTGGATGGGTTTTCATAAAATTTTGTATTTGGGCCTTTTAAGAAACAACTGTCACCTCTTCCATAACCCCTGGCTTGTAGCCGTGAAGGGAGTTGTATACAGCAATGCGCCTTCTGTATATAACAGAGTTCTTCTTCATAAATCTAGTAAGTATTATTATTATTTTTTCATACATATCACAAAGGCTATCCCTATACGGTATATTGTAGCTGGAGCACCAGATATTCAATGACATTACTTAATATCAGTTTGGCATGCATAAAATTTCTATCGGTCATATGGCTCTATTGATGAAAAGTGATTTGTCGACAACTTTTCAGATGCAACTGCAGGCTCCACATTTTAAAACTGTTATTAATAATTATGGCGGATGCACAGAGAGTGAAAATTCTTGGTTTCAAGGACTGCACATTTATTTAACAGCGTCTCATTGTCTCTACATTTGTAAAGACGACAACTTTTCACAGTCTTTCCTAAATCTAAGAGTGTAATCACTGCTATCTGCAGATATTTTAAGCAGAAACTTTCGCAAGTAAATGGTGTTTTGAGGAAAAAAAAATAGTCCTTAGACTATTACCTACAGAAGAATTCCTTCGAAAGTACCGAACAACCGCGTGAAATCCCTTCAAAATAGAAATAAAGGAATTATTATTATTTTAAGTATACCTTATATTTATGTGATTTATTCAGTGCCCTTGAACTTTTATCTTATTTTCGAACACCCTGGAGTAACATGGGCATGGTGGTTGGCATGATCTCGATCCTGCTCCATGCTGGTAGGCATGCTGCGAGATCGAGCATGTACGCTGCCAGACGGAGGAATGGAACCATAAGCTGAATACTGTAGCAAATTAAAAATATAGCAACACACACAAAAAAATTATTTTATAGTATTAAGTATAACCTTGAAAGCTGACGAAGAATACGCAGAATTATATATATTTTTTTCAATAATATCATCACTGAGAAAGGAAAGAAACAAAACAATACATACACAGATAACGATAAAAGAATAACTTCTATCACTTCCAAATTTAAAAACACAAGACGTCTAAACGTTTATTATTCAGAAAATGTTTATGAGGTCTAGCACATGCAAGGAATTCTCATTAATTATTACTCTATCATTAATTCTTATATAAAAAAATAAAATTTCTAAAAATATGCACCTAAATCAGAATTATTTTTAAAAAACTTTGCAGGTTTTTTTTTTTTTTTAAGTGAATTATACCGCCTAGAACTCATTCGAAAATCACTAATAAAAGTAATAAATCTGAAACGGTGAGGAGGAGAAGACAGCATGAGACTTTTTTTAATATGTAAAAGGAATGGAACCATTATAAGCAGAAAGTACTCGATCGACTTCCTGCCCAGTACCACATCACAGGACATTAGAACCTGCTCTCGAGGATCTGTCAATCACTGCCATGGATCCATCGCTCCAGCGTTCAAACTTTTCTGGAGTCATAATGCTCCCCCCCCCCATCTTTATTTATTATGTTGTATAATTTATTTTATGTAAACTCCTAGCTTGTAGCCGTGAAGGGAGTTGTACACAGCAATGTGCCTTAGAGTTCTTATTCTAAAAAATAAGACAAATTTATATTGCTATGTTCATGCTAATTATACAGGGTGATTCAATAGTCTCTATACGTAAAGAAAATGGTCACTTTTTTAACAAATGGTCATTTTATTCACAAAACATGCTGTACATGGTTGCCATTCCTTTGAAAACACATACGGATGCGTCTCTCCCACTTATGTTGAAATCGCGTTAACACATCTGGTGTTATGCGCGTAATTGCATTTCGATTGCGTTCCTTTCGGTGATTCATGTTTCGTATCTTTCCCTGGTATACTATGGCTTTCAAGTGTCCCCACAAGTAAAAATTGAGTGGGCTGAGGTCTGGGAACCTCGGGGGTCACTCCATGGGAGACCACGGCGACCAATCCAGGAATCCGGAAACTGCTGATCCAACCATCGACGCACGCGGATACTGTAATGGGGTGGTGCCCCATCTTGATGAAAATACGCCGGTAATTCTCTGTCCTCGTTTAGTAGGGACGGCATGATCAGGTCTTGCAGCATGTTTAGGTACATTTCATGCATTCAGATTTGTTTCAAAGAAAACAGTTCCGACAATCTTGTTTTCCCATATCCCGCACTACACCATCAGTTTTTCCGCACCTTGCACCTTTGAGAAACATCCATTGCGGGTTGATATCATTCCAATAACGTAGGTTTTGGCGATTAACTTCTCCGTTAACGTAAAATTGGCTTCATCACTAAACAAGATCCTAGATGAGAAGTTTGCGTCACCGCCCAATTTGTTTACTGCCCATTAGTAAAATTCCATCCAACTATCCTGGTTGTCTTCACTAAGATGCTGCAACATTTGCATTTTATATGGATGCCATTCGTGCTTTTTCATGATGCGGACGATACTCGATTGGCTGACATTGCTTTCTGCAGACAACCGTCGTGTGCTTTTTTGAGGCTCTTTGCAAACGCTGCCAACACTATGTCGGTTGTGCCTTCATTGGTGGACGACCACTTCTCGGTTGGTCAGTAACATTTCCAATCTTTCTGAACTTCTCAATAAGTTTGGCAACAGTGTCGTGTGTAATGTACTTGCCATGTCTACTGTTAAATTCTATTTCAACCTTCCGACAGCTTCCTGATCCAGCTATAAGAATAATTTTCATACGCTCTTTTTCAGACAAAGGCATTTTCGAAAGGTACCTAAAAAACAGAAAAAAAAAGAAACATTTATTCCCTATGTATGGAGACTTTTGAATCGCCCGGTAGGACTTCGATTACCTGAGGTGAACGAGACTGAAATTGCCTCTCATAATGGCAATCTCTGAAAAAATAAACTAATGTTTTTCGCCCTTTTTATAGGGGTTTCATTCATTCATTAAAGAACTGGAAACCCATAGTAGAAAATTAAGCTGAAAACGAATGATCTATTCAAACCCAGCAGGCAGAATTTTTAATGGGGAAAAGAATATTTACTGTTTTTGTTATTTACAATAAAAAACGCATACGTACAGAGTATTTTTAAAAAGCATTTATTGAACAAACTACAGTAATTCGTAAATGTACACTTTGTAGCACGCATGAAATTAATAAACTCAATTTTACTTTCTTATAAATAATCTAATAAAATAGCTGAAAGTGGAAGTTCTAAATGTACCGGATAATATCCGGATGAAAGCTCAGAAAAATGTAAATCATCGAAATAAGATAGTTACAACGTTCGTTTTTAGTACATTATATTCTGTAGTATATATTCCCTGACACTGGATATTGAAGGATGTGATGCTTTCTTACTTTAAAGAGACATTTTGAGTGAAGGAAATTTTAAAAAAATGGCAGCGACAAAAGAAGAAGAAGAAGAATGACAAAAAATAGCCAAGAGAACACTGAGGTAACTTGTGTACAATTACATTTTAAGATATGGTAGGAACTGAAAACAATGGTTCACCGAAGCAACAGGAGGAACATACCATCAGGACGCCTGAAGAACTGCAAGTTAGTTGGGCAAGTGACAAGAACCCACACAATTTCCATAATAACCTCAACATCACCTAAATAAGCACTAGTAATCAAAGGCGCACTATAGCCCAAGCAGATTATGGGCCCTTAAACGTCTATAATGCGCGCGCGCGCGCGCGCACGCACACACACACACACACACACACTAGTAGTCAATTTCCATTAAATCACTTTGATAAATGAAAATACATGTAAACGGTGTTTTAATATTACTACCTCCAACTGCTGGTCAGCAGCACATGCTGACTAAATAATGAAAGTCTTAAGAGGTCTGAGGTCTGAATCTCACAGGATCAAACTGAAAGAAATTTCTAAGACCGTCATGGACCGTCTCAGAAGGTGATATATTATAACTTTTCACCTAATAAGACTCATATAGTGCAATAGGTGTCTTATAGGAAGAGTGCCGTCTTTTTTTTGCCACTCCGAAAAAAGACATCTGACCTTTTTAGATCCTATGCCTTTTACCTGCACAAAAACTAAGTTAACTCTTCGCAAAGTCAATCAGCTAACCAACTTTTTATTTTTAATTCAGTTTATGCGACCAAATAGTTTTTTTCCCTCTATACAGCAGGCTGCTGGTATGGCTTATACTGAAATACGAATGGCAAAATTGTTTCCATGATTATGGTGCTGAATATTTACCAACATTTAAAATTTCCCGATTTAAAAAAAATAAAATAAAATAACAATAATAAATAAGATCGATAGGATCTCGTTAAGATGAATAAATATCCATTGTCAGAGCATATACTGGAAGGTATTAATGAATAAGGTATAGATAGAGTGAGATATCTCGAAAGATCCAGGGCCACTGACCTTCTCCTTCTAGCGTTATATTTTCAGCCGGTGCGCCGATTTATTATTAATGCGCAATTGCTGTGATTGCCTAAAGATTTCAAAATGTTTTGTATAGTTCAACGATAAACCTAACATTTTCCTTCCTTCAGCTGTTTATATCTAATTTTAGGAACAGCTAGTTTCTCCTAATCTTTTTTTGAAATCTAATAGTAGCGACCACGAATGTCTACTAATCTCCTTCAATTCACAACGTTACCGAAAAGGGCCACAAAACACAACCCGTTAGTAGAAATGATTACATTTCTTCAGGGTGTGACATGAACTTGATAGTAGATATTTCCTCACGCCCCTCCCTCCTCTCCTCTGAATATGTTTATTGCAGAGACTGAATAACAAGTGGAGCACGTGCAACCTTCTTGCCTTCGGGAAAATCTTGCGGGGTCAGTGTGGATATTTTTGCGGCGATTATTAATCTTGCTTGTTTTATTTTAAATTAATGACCTTTTAGTAGGTTCGTGAAATTAAAAACTAAGAAATAACATTAAAAAAAGCGTACCGTGTATACTTCTTTTTCTTTTTTAACTCATACTCTTAGAGGAAGAAAAGAGTTTATCATTAACTAAGTTACCGATGATTTTTTTTACTCCGTCAGACTAAGTATAATTTAAAATTAAACAATACTAAAATTACAATAATGAATCTCTTAGCATAAAATCATTATAAAAATAAACCTCATCGGCACTAGACGTGTCACAATATCCTTTCATCGCAAGTTTTCAGCGGATTACAGAATGGTGTTTAAAGAGTTTTATAGCACGTTGAAAACTTGACTATACCACCGCGTCTGTGTTCCCTATCACAAGAAAGGTGATTAAGGTCAACATCCAAAGATTTGGCACATGAAAGAGCGCATGTCCCAGAATGATGGTGCCGAAATCTTGCCAGTGATAATTTTTACATTTGTGGTAAGGCATTTCACCCTAATCAGTGTGGGAAGCCTGCAATTTTTATCAAACTGGCCATTTCAGTTGTCATTAACTGTGGAAGAAGTTTGTTTGTTATTGGCCCATTTTAAGAGCCAAAACTCAGTAGAAAATAGAGGTCGAATTGTGCTAGGGGCAGCAGATGCCCATACCTCTGCAGCATATAGAAGGGGAGAGTATAGTGTGATTTTTATGCTGTATATCTTCTGGTAGTCGTTACTTCACTAATATAATGTAAATGCTGTTTGGCCATCCATCAGAGTCGAGCTGCCTGGGTGAGCAGCTTTTCCATGTGGTTACAACAGAAGAGCTTAGGATTAAAAACAATCCCGAGATCGGTATGTTTATTGATTAGTGCTGCATATATCGTGGTTGGCAGTATCGTCAGGTGATGTTCCGTTGCCCACTGTTTCATCACATGTGATGGTTATGAGTGAAGGTCCAGGAAAACCAGTATCTGAATGTGAATGAGATCAGCGAATATCTGGTCGATAGGGCTAGTTTCAGTCGGAGACAGAGGAAGTTCAGATATTTCAGCGTCTTCTCCGAGGCATTTGTCACATGCGAATCTTCTCCAACGTAGTTTAGAAAGACGTGTGATGTCTGTTTTAATTGAGTGGGAACAAAAGGTTAATGACATAATTGGTCAAATTCTGTATTTTGATTTGGGGAAAAGAAATATCTGTGTAAAATTTGTGCAGCACAGCCTCACAGATGAGCAGAATCAGACTTGTCAAGACAATCCTAATTTCCTGGACTGTACTGTCAATGTAAATGAGTTTTGAGTATTTCAGTATGACCCAGAAACGAAGCGTCAGAGCATGAAGTGAACTTTAAAATCACCACCAAGTCTTAAAAAGTTTCATTTACTGAAGTGCAAGATCAAGAGGATGTGTATCATGTTTTTCAACAAAGAGGGTGTGATTCACAAGGAATTTGTACTTGAAGGGGAAAGAGTCAATGCTGCGTTCTTCAAAGACTATTGAAGCGCATTTCCCGGGCGAGGCGCAATTTCGAGAAAAAGGCAGCTGGTTCTTGCACGACAATATCCCCGCCCATTCTGCACTTGTTCTGGAGACATTTCTGACGAAACATAGCATTGTACAGATCAACCATCCACCCTACCCTTCCGATCTAGCAACAGCGGACTTCGTCACTCCCAAAGTGAAAACTACCCTCAAAGAAAAGACATTTCAGGATGTTAAGGACATAAAGAAAAATGTAACCGTCGAACTAACGTCATCCCTTCGCTGATTCTTTTCAGAAACTTTCAGAAAGACGTAACAAGCGCATTTAGTCAGGTGGTGATTACTTTGAATAAATACACTGGTGTTCAAAGAAAGTGCTTCACCCCTTAAAATTATAATTGTCGTCCGAATAACGTAAGTATATGGCAATATTTCTTACAGATTGCATCAGATAATATTGACACGCGTATGTGATGACGTAATATTGCATCAGAGACCATTTCAACCTGGCAAGTAACTGCATCTTTCAGGACGACTCTGCTCCTTGTCATCGGGCGAAAAGTGTAAGTAGGCACTGCTGTAGTTACTTTAGCTTCATTTCTGCATTAGAGGTTCGACAGTAATGTGTTTACATTTGTTACAGGTGAAAAAATGGTTGGAAGAACGGTCCATTACAACTCTTAGCTGGCCAGGAAACAGCCCGGACTTGAATCCTATAGAGAACTGTTGGAAATCGTGTGGAATTTGCTTCCAGTTTATAATGATAAACTGGAAGCAAACTGAGGACTTCTGTTAACATTTCAGCCATAATTGTGTTTACGAAAACTGTTGTATAAAGGTTGCAAATGCTCATTTTGAAATATTTTGAGAGCACCTGTCAAATATTACTTCGCTTTGCCTTAACTATTAATAAATATCTTTTGTTTATATTTCTATTTGTGATGCTAGTCATTAATGTAACATACCATCGCGAAGGCGCCTCCGTAGCCAGGTGGGAAGGAGCACACGCTTCTTGATTAGACCGGGGTTCGAGCCCTTCACCACCAAATACGGAGGATGCGGAAAGGTCAGGGAATGACCACCGCATATCCCGGAGCAATATGGCCTTAGTTGCTAATGCTCCTAAAATCCAAATAACAAACAAACATAACATACGATCGCGAAAAAGGGTTAGAAATGTGAAATTCGTAAGTGATGCACTTTCTTTGAACACCAGTATATAAAATCAGTTTTGAGCTCCTTCGCTTTGTGTTATTTTTAATGCATGAGTCTGGAAACTTTATTGCCACACTTCATAAAAGTTAGCAGAGCAAACATGTAAATTTTCGTAGAATTACGTATCTCCCTAAGTTTTGAAGGCTTTTGTTTTATGTTTACTTTTTTTCTAATATGCAATGTGTTATTAATAAAACAGATGCAATTTGTGTACTTGCTTTTAAAAACGTATTAAAGAATGCTAGATTTTTCCGTACATCGTATACTGTAGTTGTTCTCTGTTGACGTCTGGGGCGGAATTTTGTAGTCTTGCCTCGGGCAGCATATCCCGACTCAACGGCCCTGCTGAGCACTATTAACGCCTGCAGTTCTCGAAATTTTGACTGTATAGAATTTGAATAACACTTCTCTGAACTTTCCACACAATTCTGTGTAATCACGGTTTACAAGTGGATATAATTACCATCTTCCCCACACCGGGTGGAAATAATCTCGGCTCCAATCTCGTCAATGACGAGAAGAGTTTATGGGATTTTACACAACGTGGCTGAGTTATTCGTGTTCAGGAGAGGGTTGCTTTTTTTTTTTTTTTTTTTTCCCAGAAACGGGTTCTTCGTCCAGAAAACAGGCAACTCGACCATAGAATACATCCATAGAATACATAATATTCTATGGTCGATTTGCCTGTAACAGGCACATAATACACGAACACAATTATATTTATAGGTGGTAGATGACTTTCATAAACCGGTGAAATACCACCACTTTGGTTATTGGAGGCTTGAAGTGGCGAAACCCATGTTTAGTCTCTAGAGCAAAGTTTCCGGCATCCCCCTCCCCCCATACTTCTCCTTCAACCCATGCACGGTACTAAGTACTATAGGTTTTGATACCTTTCGTGTTTGGGGTTTTCATAAAAAAAAAAAAAATTACGCCTCATAGTCTCAGTTGCTTTGGTGATTAACAAAACACGCGATTCTGTTGCTTTCCAATTCTTGCTCCATAGTTCAGATATTGATTTATTTCTCTTTGACAGAAAGAGAGAAAAATAATCAAACCTCCTTCATTCTGAGCTGATTTCAAGTTCTTGTTTGTAGTGAATGTTTTTAGATAGTGTGTCAGAATGGCTCTGAACATCATGAACCAAGAAAAGCCAGCTCAAAAACTTCAGTCTTATCATTCCTTGTTTACGATTTCTCAGGTAGGTACTTCAACAACAACAACAAACTAGAAAATACGCAAATAATTTTTACACCAACGATAGTGGTGATGATGTGGAGGAATTTCTGCCACACAACAAAATATACACGAAGAAAACTCTCTGTACGGAAAATCAGTAAATTAGAAATAAGCAGTCATAATATTCATGCGTATATGAAGGTAGTGGGTATGACGAGAATACAAATTTTAGTAAATAAAAGATTCCATAATAAATAAACGTGGTGGGGTACCTTTTCTCTCAGGCTACCACTCTCGATTTAATATTTACTAATATACTATATTGGCGAAATAGTAATTCCAACTTTCTAAATTTTCTCTAATTCATTTCTTGGAACCTCTCGTCCTTGCTCTGTTGGAGGGGAGATACTCGTCAGGTGTCCCCCCCTACTGTCCTGGCGCGGTTCTCCGTGCCGATGGACTGATATCGGAAGGTTCAATCCATGGTCAAAGTGCTTTCCACTAATTGATCAGATAAACAACATAACACAATTCATAGTACCCATTACTCATTCGCCCAGCTGACCTTGGCAAAGTCCTACTTCTACAGATACCCAGTTGGTAGTTTTTCAGGGAACCACTGGCATCGGATACAGTGGCATACAATACAATACAATACAATACAATACAATACAACACAATACAATTCGTAAAGGAGAACAGTTATTTGTTTGTTTGTTATTTGGTTTTTAGGAGCATTAGCAACTAAGGCCATATTGCTCCGGGAATATGCGGTGGTCATTCCCTGACCTTTCCGCATCCTCCGTATTTGGTGGTGACGGGCTCGAACCCCGGTCTAATCAAGAAGCGTGTGCTACGCACTGCTGCTCCTTCCCACCTGGCTACGGAGGCGCCGAAAAGGAGAACAAAAGTGACTTAATAGTCCAAGGGAACCAAATGAGCTGATAAGCGTCAGGTCATTAATCCATCCTCAGCTTGTGGCTCTGAAGCAATTTGTAAGCCGACTGGAATTGCATAGCCTTTTTCGCCACTAGTAAACTCACCACTTGAATTAAGGAGTGTAAAGTCTAACGCTTCTGACGACTCTTAAGTTATTGCGTCCATCCTACGGAAGCCTCATATGTCTTGGTTATTTTCAACCTGAAAAATGTCAGACCATATGACGTGATGAAGCCAAGGGGTCAATATAGGAGTGCAATACAAATAGTGCCCGTGTTTGAATTTACTGTTGCTCGAGCCCACATGACTCTTGAATACTATTAGTGATAATATTCATTGCCAAAATGACCACCTATAAACTCCTCTCCTCTACTTACATGTGGACGTGCGGGAACATAAAGAGAACGTGTTTTTTTTTTTTTTTTTTTTTTGTGTATATGTTTATGCACGCCGCCCGACTCTGGACCTGCGATAAGAACTCTACTGAATATTAGTCCTATAATTGTCATTTGAGTATAGCGAATTATGCATAGATATGTTGTGTCTCGATGTCAATTGTTAACGGTCCAACTCGGTAGCGTAACTTGCTTTTCATTTTAAGTTCTATGGATTTATTTTTAATTTATTTATTTTATTCTTCTTTCTCTTTTATTTTCGCGATGTGGACTCCGCCCTACTATAATCATCTCTGTCATTTCCTGTAAAACCCCTGGTCTTTTGGCCAGGAGGATCCAACTCTTGTATGCTGTACATATTTCACTTGAAATAAATGACTTCCTCCCCACTCCCTCCAACACACACACTCACAACAATTGAGCAGAACCGCCTGGGTAATGGATGGAAAGCTTGGCACCTTGGGAATGGGTGTGTCCTTTTCTGGACAGTAGGCGTAAGAGAATTATGAAAGCACACTAGCAAGTCGGATTATTTGAACAGTACTGGAGCACAATACCATTGGGGGAAGAAGTTGTGCAGTATGAAACATACAGGTTGGGGAGAAAGTTGCACAAGCGATATGAAGCGTTTGACGTCTATACGTAGAGTTGGTTGACATATGTTGGACTCTGATATAGGTTCTGTAAGAATCTTTGCAGTAAACACAAGTCTTTTCTCTCTTCTACTATGTTCGGTTGAAAAGAGAAGTCCATAAATCCAATTATTGGGCCATCTCCGTTGCTTGTTGTGCAAGGCAAAGGATTAATGTCTAGATGCCCCAATTTACCAACCTAGTATTCTTCGGTGTGTATTAGTTTCACGTTAGTGGGGCTACTAATATGCATATAGGACGCTATATGGATATCATCAGCCATAACAGCGATACCATAGGTACCTAGCGTTATATTAGATCACAAGCGGAGTTTCATCCCTCATTTCGATTACCGCAAAGGAAAAATGGCTACACCGCTATGCTTGCCCCGTTCGTCTTAAATAAAGAGCATTAAAAGTAATGTACCCTGGTATCTTGCTCCTTGCAGTTTCGTATGGGCTCTATCTGGTTCTGCCTAATAATCATTATCAACGCAGCAAAAAAAATAGTATAGCAAATTCAAAGGTTATTCTTGTTTTGCATGGCCAAAGCATGCCACACAACTTCCACACAGGCCCTACAGGTGATCTGAGGAACTCCCCCCCCCCCCCATTTATACCTTGCTTCCTGCGGCCAGACTCACTCACTGCACTAGAAAAAAGCAAGTCACAGAATTCCTAAGCATTCAGACCAGAACAAATCTTGATATTAAAACTGAAAACAAAAAAGCTCTGGGCAGAAATTAATACTGTTCGGCAGTCTCGATGATCTAGCGGGAGAAATAACCAAATTCATCCCAGATGTTTAGCTTTCTCTATGAACGGATCTTGAACTTGGAAATCATGTATATGCTTACAGGAAACGGATTTATTAGAGTAGTGTTTCCCAAATGGTATTCCGTGAAACCCTACAGTTCCGTAAAATGAAAGTGCGAGTTCCGCCAGAAAAAATAAGAGAAAAAAATAAATAAATAAAATTAGAATAACATTTCAAGAATTAAAAAAAGTATAATAATGTTTCTCAAAAAGAATTAGATATTTTTATAATAATTTTAATTTAAGAAATTTAACATGTTCATATGTTAATCAAATCATTTCAGATAAACATAATAAATAAGAAAGATACAAACTTTTGGCAGTCGCGTACTACGCTGTACCGATTGCACTTGTATTATCAGTACGCCACAAATGGGCAGTCTATAGTAGGGGGTGGGGATTGATCACGGGTTTCCGTAATTTTTTAAAGATTATGAAAGGGTTCCGTGGCCAAATTAAAACTGGGAAACACTAAATTAGAGCAAAGCTTAAGGAACTTAACCTAGCTGAAGATGACCAGTGAGTGCATCTGTAGCACCACTGAAACATGATCGTATCTCTTTATCGAATGTAACATATATCTTAGGCAACAGTTGCTGAACCGTGATCTTAAATCACTAGTCTTTACACTCCCTAATGTTCAGACAAAGTCCAACATGAACATCTTGTGCATAAGTTGGAGAAATGAGCCATCGGGGCTAGTTGCCACAATGGGTAAAGGAACGGATAACTGGTAAAAGACAGTTTTTATAAATAGCCAATGGTCCGAATGGACCCATGTGTTACGAGTAAGGTCCCTTAGGGTTTTATGATAGAGCCCTTTTTTCTAATTTTCCTTAATATTCATGATGGTATTACAAGTTTTCAAATCAAATTTATTGATAATATTAAGACAGGAAGGATTAAACGACGATAACGCTGGCATGTTGCTTCCCACAAATATTAGCCAAATTATAAAACTGGTCGAAGAGCTTATGTATATTTCAACTGGGATTAGATAAATATTTAGAAGTTGATAATATATCAAACCTTCTTTGACAGTAAATGCAGCAGAAGCTTCACTTGCAGAGTCCTGCCATTTTAATACTAACTGCATAGAAAATTAATACAATGATACAATTTTTGCAGGAGGAACTAGCAGAGGAAGATAAAAAGCAGACAGACAAAGGCTTTGAGATGTGTGAAAACTCACAAATGGCCATCGCACATTTGCAGGTAAAGGACTTTGTTCGTAAGCAGTGAGCGAACAAAGTCCTTTATCGCTGTTGCGATCACCCACTTTCCTTACTGTATTTTAATTAACTCAAATTTAGTATTTTCTAACCTTATTAAACCTATTGTGCGTATTAATAGGATGAATATGTGATCCATCATATGCGCACATATGTACATATAAAATTTCTAAAGATACAAACAGACTGACCTATTGTTGTATTGTTCGGTGTGCATCGTGGAGAGAGGCCTCGTTGAATGGTGGAACGTCTAAAAACAGAACATCAAAGTTCAGTACAATAGACTTTGCATGTCGACCATTAACCTAAAGCCGTAGACCTTTGCACTTATTAACCAGCTATAGCGATTCAAACAAATTATAGCCACGCTCGAATAATTGCATAACTGTGATAGATTTTTAGAAGCAGATAATTGTGTTATAACTGGAGAAAGAGAGTAGTTTAACGAGTAGAACGTGATTACGAATTTCAATGCTTGGATGGCCTCATCTTCTCTTTAAGATGATCAGATTTCTGCTACTGACCACGTAGAAAATTTCACGCGTTTCCTGGTCGAACATGCATGAAAAGCACTGTTCTCTGTAACATAAACACGGCTGTGTTACGTATCAGAATCCATTAAACTGTGATGGTTTTTTATGTTTTTACATTCACAAATGCACTTTAGTAATGGTTACATATTGAATTCAAAAATGATATTCGGTTCCATCAATCAAGTAGGATTTTTTTTCAAATAGCCATGTAAACAAATATATTGCAAATATATATATTATTAACAAATATATTGTAAATATATATATTATTACAATATATATTATATTTGTTACAAATAATACAAATACTGTATATATGCGCATATTACTCGCATATGTTAACAAGGTCGTATCATAAAACAGGAGTACGTGAAAAGCAGCCAGTAATATTTATTTTGCTTCGAAGGGAGGGGGATCGGAGCCTTTTAATATATAAGAGTGTTCAAACGAAACCTAGTTAAAAGTAAGCAGCAATCTGCGCCGAGAAATCGTTCCCGTTGTGTCGCCAGGCCAGACATACTCACTTCACCTGGTAGTTTAACCATAAAATTGAACTACACACGTAGTTCAAATTTATGGTTAATCTATGGTGTATCTACACCGACATTATATAGTGCAACTTTTTAATGTATTTCCGACTTTCCTTATGGCATCTTATAGGTGAAGAAATTGTCCTACCAAACGTAATGGAACACTTGTTGTTATAAAGTAAAATGGTATGTATTCCATATCGGTGCAATAATCTCTGCCCGAGACCGATTAAAACAACCATGAATATTCCTCTCCATGCCTTTTCCACCCGGTGTGAAAGAACAGCCGTCGTAATCACTACGCTATCGGAAAGATCAATTCAATAGGACCCTGTCGATCGTGAGAGTTGCGTTCCTGGGGATCTCCGCTATCGTCAAAGTTGTGCTTCCTGTATTCTGTTGCAGTTCGGTGTATTAAAACACAGAATAGTCATTTCAAAAGATCATAAATTGGGTGGGACTCGGCATAACTAATTGAGAAAAAAAAAAAAAAAAGTCTCCAAAAACTTGTCTTTGCTACGTTGGTTCTTTACAAAGCATTCGTAGTCAATCTTCAGGATATTAAATGCTTCAAGTAAATTTTTGGGCACTGTTGTTCAGATGTAGAGGAGCTGTTTAATAAGATGATGCCTAACAGGTCCTTTTTATTTAGCACTGTTGCATGCACAGGAAGCTATCCAGAACAGTTATCTTGCGTGTACGAATGCGACCACAGTACTTCCTCTATAAGGCCATGGGGAAGAGGAGAAGAAACGCCATTGGATTTAAAGTTAAAAGAATTCTGAATGTAGCACAAATATTTATCAGACACAATTAGTATTGAATAAAATGCTTTGAACGAAATACTAATTCATAAGCCTCAAGTGTTATACTTAAGATAAGCGTAAAGGAAAGTTAGTCGAAGTGCAGAATGATTCAGTAATAGCTACCTGAACATGATTTTTCCATCTCATTCCCAAATATTGTACGTCTAGAATAGAAAATAACTTCCTTATGTATCTTTCTGCGCCATATACTGATCAAAGCTGAAGTAAAAAACCCGACATATGTCCATTCCTACATCAAGTTACATTGCAATAAGTAACAATGCTGATTTTTCATATCCCGACCTGATTCTGGTATCTTTAGGAAAAGAAAGAGTGTTATCTGCTAGAACGTTAGCACGATCGGTAACAAAGAACGTGGCTGGAATATGTTCGTCCTGTTTTTAATTTTCTTTAGAAGTCAGTAAACGATTTTCATCCTTCGTAGCCATTAACCTCTGCAACGCTAAAGGAGATGTGTGGCTCCGTTTAGTTTCGCGACACAAATGCGGATTACCCCCCCCCCCACTCCATTTTCTTTCATAAACGACCATAAATTAAATGTTGGTAAATGCAAATTAAAAATGCACTTAAAATCATGACGTTTTCAGAACAAAGATAAAAGAACTTTCCACTGCCGCATTCTTCACTGTTCTTATCTGGTTTTCCTACGAATCTAGTGCATATCAAGTGGTATGCAATTCACAGACTCCTAATGTGCAACTCAAACTAATACAATATTACTGGCAAGTTGTGCGTTGTATGATCGTGGCAAAAAAAAAAAAAAAAAAAAAGCAGCGGTTGCAATGGAGAATCTGTAGAAAGCAGAGGGATAGTTTCTGTCGGAATAAAAGAATTACACGTCTTTCAATTGGCTGGCAGTTAAATAAACAACACATCAGGATAACAACAACGTGGCACAAGAGCAAGGAACAGGCAGCTTAGTCTACACTGGCAATGTCGGAATTTCTATATTTACAAACTGATTTCTAAAATTAAAGGAACAACTACAGATACAACTGTGTGTCACGGGCCGATTTCCATGTTGTGCAGGTTAAAAATTCCTGATTAATTAACGAGGGAAAACTCTGCTCCCTCCGTCTGAGATTGGCTAACCACAGTACCGGTTGAACAGGACTACAGGAATTCCAATTATCGATAGGAATCTAACCAGACCTCTCCAAACAAGTGGCAGATGGCAATGTATCGTGCCGACCAAACTGCGCAGAGGATATTTCAATATCCATGAATATAAGAAATAGATATAATTACATAAAATAATATTATACTGTACTACACGACACCAATTACTTTATTTACCAACTGTCAGAGAGCAGTCCTGCAAGGAAATGTTTACATACCTCACAATACAAATAGCGTAAATTTAACATGTGTCAAAGCATGAAAATCAAAGAAACCAAAAAGTGCATGCAGTATTTTGTGATGCGCAAAATGCGCTTAAGAGGATCGAGTATCCTTTAACATCATAGTGCTGGAGAGCGCCGAACCTGGTATAAACTATATGACATCCTGAAAAGAAGGGAAACGGAGATGACAGTTTAATTATGTGGGCGGATACCACCACCACCAATGATAGCGCTGATGAAACAAGAATTTAGCAAATTTAGTGTAATTTTTTTAGGAGGTTTGCTGAAGCAGAACATCAAACCTGACCGTGAAGGTTTTCATCTCAGAGCCATACAAGTTTTTACTGCGCTTCAACTACACGGGCAAATTTGTTAGGCCACGGTTTTTGTGAATTGTCTGGTGCTATTCCTGAACAAGGCCAGTGATAGATTACTCAAGAGTTTCTGTCTCGCAAATCGTAGATGAATATAATGCATTCAATGAAAAACTTTAAGACTATCGTGCTTTTAAACGAGACATTTTATTTACCCTTTAAATATGCCACCTAAAAGAAAATCAGCAGCCCAAAGGAGACGCTACCTGTTGTGGAAGAGACTGCACTGTTACAGAAATTGGACAATAAGCTCGGTGACTGCGTGAAACTTTTTACCCTGGTTCGTCGATTTTGTGCGGTATATTTTGGAAGGAGAAATAATAATATTCTTACTGTATTATACGACATAATAATATTCCATATATTATATGTTACCCTTCTTTCGATAGATTATCCGATAGTTGGATAGATTATCCGAAAGGATAATCTACACTCGCATATCTGCCATCCTTTAGAAATCCGTAAATGGAAGAATATAATAAAGATTATAGTCTTGGTATATGCGTTCCGTGTTCGAATGACGGAATGTAGCCTTCGTTTATCTTTATTTTATTTCTTTTTTTTTTCTCGTTCTATCCAATTATATAACACCAATTGTGCTAGCTATTCCAAAGTCTTCAAGTTCCACGATCTGGTTGAAGTTGACTATAGCGCACCAATGCAACTTACTCGTATTTAACTTAACTACCAACAGCAAAGTCATATTGGCCAACAAATTCGGAATAATATCATCTTCTTCCACAAACAAATTCTCTTAAAAAATGAAATACTTATATTAAAACTAACTTCGCCTTCTAACAACAAACAAAAGTACAAAACAAACATTCTTGCATTGTCTGATACAAAAGTGCAAGTCGGCATATTTATTGATCCACAAATTAAGCAGCGCTGACTTTACAAAAAATGGAAGGCAAAATGACTGACGCTGAGTAAAAGTGGCAGTAGTTTCCCCTTGCAGCGAAACGCTTTCTTGGTAACAGTAAGGGCGAAAATAAGTACTTTTTGATACATTTATCGAAAATTACGGAGAAATGGAATGCAAAATGCCCAATTAAGCTCCATTACTTGTAATCTCACTTAGATTTTTTTAAGATCAAATTGGAGCAATGCTAGTGAAGAGCATGGAAAGGGATTCCACCAGGACATACAGTCAATGAAGAAGTTGTAGTAGGCTTTTAGGAGCATCAGCGACTGAGGCCATATTGCTCCTTATATACTGTCTGTAAATTGCATGTGTTCCGTGGTCAATTTTCTGTTTGCTGAAAGAAAAACCAGAGTTTCCAGGAGAAAAACCATGCTACCCTCGTCTGAGACCGATTAACTCAACCACGTTGTGAAAAAGTCCCGAAAAAAATTCCTCAAATCATCGACGGGACTCGAACTCGAATCTTTTGCACCCATTGTACGCAGGACGGCTATTCTACCAACTGTGCCCCCACGAGGGCAATTAAGAAGTACAAGACCGGTCGGATGAAGCTATGATGGACAATTCTATCTGGTTCTGGGTTCAGAATAATTACACTGACCACAAAAGACAAAGATTAATTCAAAGAGGGCTCCTACTACTATTTAATTGTGATTTTTAACTTGTTGTATTTTGCGACAAAGATTAATACTCTAGTCTACACAGAAATTAAACACTGCTAATAAATCTGATATACTACTTGTATCATTGCAATATTTAATTTTATTTCATTTGTGAGCAAGCTATTGATGCTAGGAATTTGATGAATAGTTTGCCCACAAGAAATGATGACTGTATAATTACTACGAAAGCGATTCCAAATAACCGAATAACTTGCTCTAAATCCGACGACGTTTCGGAACCGCTTTGGTTTATCAGGTAGGAACGCACAGCTAAAATAAAAAGAAATTTTAGTCATGTGCTCTGACTTGATAATGGGGTCCGAAGAAGTTCCAAAAAATCGTCGGACTTAGGGCAAGATTATCTGGCTATTTTGAAATTCTTTCTTAGTAATTTCATACACTTAGGAAACAAACTATAATTTTGTCAGTTTATCGCATGGAGCTTAAGTTTTTTATTATTATTTTAAAATTAATTGTCGACCCCTGCCTTCCACACAAGACCTAACTCCAGGAGAGTTTGAGAGTGTTATTACAGGAGAATTCTGTTTTAATTTGAAAACAGAATTCATATTTTCAGAAAACATATTTCTCTAATTAGACATATTTAAAGAGCCGAAAATAAATAGACATACTTTCAGTATATGTCTATTTACAAATTCCGACGTAGAAATTGGTATCCGAAATGCATAGTACAATTTGCTTCCTTGTCCTGTTTCTTTCCGGCATTAAAGAACTAATTTCAAGACATGCTTTGTCCATGCATTAGTTATCCAGACAAATAAAAAATAATTTACTCACTCTAATAGGTAAATAAATTCTTCTGCTTGTCTCTTTGGAAGAGAGAGCCGCGTCTAATCTGCATTTCTGGCAGTATTAGGAACACCAGCTAACAACGATCATCCAAAATTTACGACTATTTTATTTCTGCTTTTACGGGGTAACATCGGGTGTCCTACTCAAACCAGTTCCAAATTATCTAGTCGCAAAAGCTGGCCTTAGTGACAGGTCAATAAAGTCCATAAGTGTTGCGTAGTTATGTCATAATTTTGAAATTCTAAGAAGAACGCAAAGGTTACAACAGCCATCGTGCACCCTTCTGGTTGATGTACCACTACTCTTGACCATTAGGAAGCTCAGCAGTTACCTTGAATATATCAGTATTAATCTATTAAACTTAAATACTTTCATTACTATTTTATTCTAATATTCGAGATAAATTTTCTCTCAATAATTAAGACCGTTTATTAGCACCCACCCGAAGTTGTGAATGGCGGAAAATTGAGCATTACGCTTTACATTAGAATACAGAAGCAATAGCTTTGAAACGTGCTTAGATACTGATCGTAAACCAAGACAAGGTAAGAGACATCCACCATATTTTACCGAACTCGTTAACAAAAATGGGTGGATGTCTATGACAAAAAAAAAAAAAAGTCTTCAAAATGCGTAATAACTTTGCCAAAATGCGGTTCCAATTATGACAAAAAATAAGCTCCAATATAAAGCCTACAGACATCTAATGAGAATCACGACCAAGTTGAAAATAAACATTAAATCACAACAACGAAATATTATTTAGCAATACTGTATCAACTTATCACTAAATTAAGGGAAACTGGTGGTTGTTAGAAACGTTAGAAAGTAATGAGGGAAGAAATCACACAATTACTATGCCCACAGTGGTCTTGTGATCCTAAATTAACAACTAAATACAGTTCAATCGTAGTCATCAGAAACAACTGAGACCGCAAGTATTACAGATAGTCGACTTTTCGGATAATTGTTCCAAATGCACTCACAACCTATATATCCAACGGAAGCAGAACTAAAACTAATGAGATAAAACTACAGTAATTTGAATTGATTATTTACACGTTATATACTGCACATGGTTATCAGCTTAAAAAATAATTACCAATGCTCGGATGCTTAAAAGATGCAGACTTCTTTTATTGCTTCAAGATTCTGTTTTTGTTTTTTAATCAAAAAAAGTAGTGAGTGGACAGAAATCATGGGATACCTACCTAGTAACGGGTATGCCCACCTTTCGCCCGAATAAGGGCAGTCACACGGCGAGGCATTTAGTTCACTACTTCACGAAAGCTTTCCACAGGTATGTATTTCCATCCATGCTTGCTACACCGCTGTCCATAATTCGTCACATTCCTGGGCGGAGGTTCCAAAGCTCGAACGGACCTTTCGACAGCATCCCAAAGATGCTCCACAGGGTTCGTATCAGGTGAACGGGGAGGCCGTTACGTGGTGGTAAGTTGTGCGGAATGCTCTTCGAACCATGTTCTAGTCACCAAGGCTCTGTGGGGACGCGCACTGTCCTGCTGAAAGAGTCCATTGCCCTGTGAGCGCAAGATGACTATGAAGGGATGCAGATAGTCTGCAAGGATAGACACAACCTGGACCATTCAGAGATGGGTCTAGAGAGAGAGAGATCCCAACGTATGCCAGTTGAACACGCCCCAGACCATTACCGACCGTCCACCTGCCTGAACAGTTCCTTGTTGACATGACGGGTGCATAGCTTCGTGCGGTTTCCACCAGATACGCACCCTCCCGTCCGCTCGAAATAACCGTAAACGGGACTCATGACAAGGAGGTCCGTCTCCAATCAACCAAGGTCCAGTTCCGATGTTCTTTTGCCCAGCTGAGGCATAGAGTCCTGTGTCGTGGTGTTACCAATGGGACTCTGGTGAGTCGGCGGCTCCCATAAATTATTGTGACTAATGATCACCCGATGGCCTTGGTGAAGACGTTTCTGGCACCTCCCTCGTTGGAGTGGACGGTTATTTGTTCCACTGTTGCTCTTCGGTTGGTTGAAACAATGCGAGACAGACGTCGACGTCCACATTCATCCACCACCTTTCTCCGTCCACAGCGCATTCGTGGTTGGACAATGAGATGTTATTCTGAAAATGGCGCGACTCGTGCGTCGGGCACCCACTGTCATTCCTCTTTCAAAGTCGGTTAACTCACGATGTTTATACATACTGACATCGAATTACCGTCTACGTGAATGCAGCGTCAAGCGGTGGGTTCGCCCACTAGCGAGAGGGGTAACAGCGTCGCGTTGCTCAGGAATCCTATGAAATCTGTCCTTTCTGTGTAAAACTAGTTCTAATTCAATAACAATTCTTGTGATTAGGCCTCTCGGTTATATTTGAATACTATTAAACGCTTCACTCGCTGTTGGTTTTCGCGGTGCATATTCATCATAATGTCTCCTCTTCAATTTCTGTCCGATCGTATTAATATAGTGAATCTGTTTCTTTATCTGTCAAAAAATATTAACTTACGTCTTTACGAAAATGATCTACAGCTAACGACAGTTAATTCTTTTGTTTATACTTTTGTATACTGCTGTTAAAACGTCCAAAGAATTTATTACTGAGTTCATCGAACTGTACAGAGAAAATCCCTACTTATAGAAAGCTAAATCAAGGGCGTATACATACAGATAAAAGTTTAAAAGAACAAGGCGCATCAAAAAAGTTTGTCTGTAAGAAAAATCCAAGCAGATTGGATAGATTATCCGAACCACTTATGCATAACATCAACCAAACCGATCTGAGAAATTCTCAGTAATTAATGCAATGGTGAAGTTGTGGTTTTTGTTTTCAATGAAGTTTATATACTGATGTCAGGACTGAACATCAGAGATATGTAAAGAACCACAAGTACAGGAAAAGCTTCGAAATAAAATACGATTAAATAGTATACAGTACCAACGACTGTTGTTAATCAAATATTCGACTAATGCAAACCATAAATGCGATTGTATTATTTACAATATCAGTTGCATAAGCATATCCCCATGTCTTGAAGAGAGATGTAAAAAGGAGTGTCACTCCTCAATGTAAGCTTCTGGTCAATTGGTGGTGACCATAAAGATTACGTATATTGTTCAAAAACAATAAGATTAAATTTCCTTTTCTTTGCTTCTTTCATGATTGCTTTATGCAAGTGGAATCATAATTTTATTATGTTCTTGTGATAGTTAAACAATATGTGATATAAAGAGTTAAACAATACAGTTCATGTGATAGTTAAACAATAAATGTGTAATTTTCTTTCCAGTAAAGTTAGGGGGGGAAAATAAAAACTACAAAAAAAAAGTTCGAATAAATGGAATTCTACTTACATTGCAAAATATGAACCACACAAAACAAACATGTAAGGAAAATTATCAAACGTGATTAATAAAGACGTCCACCGATGAGAGGCCAAAATGTTTTGAAACAGTGCCGTCTGGTTGGTGGTAGTCCCCGAGAATAAGTAACATTAGTCTTCTCCACTGGCGAAGCGTTGCTTATTCGACGAAGTGCAATATCAGGGAAACTCGTTGTGAAGGCATTCACAATATGAGATATAACAAAAACAATGACATTTCACCTACTTCGGTGATTTACTACGAATTAACATGGTGCAATGCACTAACTTGTGATCAGCAAACAATTCAATGCAAATTTTTATTAAAAATTAAAAATAAAACTTTACAATTTGTGTATTCGTCGCGCATACACAATAGAAGAAATAGGCCTAACGTAGCCGAGTCATCAGCGCAAGAGTAAAAAACGAACGCGTCTCACAATTCACAGCGGTTTAATTCCATGTAATTGCTAAATACTATTCTGATTGTATTACTGTCAAAACGATTACGCGCTTCGGGCATTACGAAACTATATATTAGCCTCGAACAGTAAATATGTTCTTGGAATCTTTATTGACTTTGAGGGAGCTTTCGACTCCATTCAATGGAGCAGCGTTCTTATGATGTTGAGACTTGTAGGCTGTTCAACTAAGATCTTTAGGGTGGTAAAGGACTACTTCACAGTGACTGTTAAGTCGTCGGTTGATTCTATTGTACGAGAGGTGACCAGGGGATGCCCACAACGATCGGTTTTTGGACCACTAATGTAGAACCTAGTTTTGGAGGACTGGCTGCATAGGGACTTCGAGCATACAGAGATGGTGGCATATACCGATGATCTTGTGTTGCTTATTGAAGGAAATACACGGATGCAACTAGAAACCAGGTCACAGCAGGTTTTGTTTGAACTTAATAACTGGTGTAGGTTACATAAACTGACTGTATCAAGAACCAAGGACAAGGACAAAACAAGGATCCACGTGTATCCAGGAGCATCACGGGAACCTAGTCTTCTTAAATACACGCGTTTACTCTCATTCTACCATTGCCAACTGAAGACGTGAAAAACGAAAGCCCCTTGTTATGGCTATTGGCCTTCTGTTTCCAACCGTATAACTAAAATCGTTTCAAATTTCAACATTGACAACCAAGGACAAAGACGTGCACTTCTACTTCCTTGCGCACATTTTAATTCTGTTTTTAAATCCTAACTTATTCATGCTAACTTAAATTGAAAATTATCGTCCAATTTATTCCAACATCAATGCAGATTATAAAAAGGTGAGTATCATAATAAATTAAATTAAGCTACGCTATTATATTGTGGTCTTTAAGGATCAATTTTCGAGTAGAAGACCCCGGGTGTGAGAATGAATGGGTCGAGCCTAAAATCGACAAGGCAATTAAAATATCTAGGGATTATGTTTGACGGATCTTTGACTTTAAACTCACATGTTACTTATCAATCAGAAGAGGTGAGGAAATTTATTGGGATGATTACTCGAATCACTAGAGTTGGCTGGGGAATAAAAGGTAAGGCGCTGAACTTGCTATATGAATGTGTATTTATCCCCATGGTAACGTATGGTGCACCAATTTGGTTTGAACGTGTAAGTGGAAAAGTATTTACTAGAAAGCTCAGTTCCATTCAAAGAGTAATGCTCCTTAGGATGTGCATGGCATGCAAAACTACACTATGATCTAAGCCATAAGGCCGAGAAGTGATGGCATGCAGAACTGTGTCGACCCCAGCTTTGCAGATTGTGACTGGAAAATTGCCTATTGATCTGCATTTATTGTATTGTGCATTGGCTTACTTCCCCAACTCTGGCATTCCCTGTTCTTTTCTAAATATACAGGTGGACATTTTTGCAGATCCCAGGAAAGAAAGGACAAGAATCTGGGATGCTTTGGTAAAAGTCTGGCAAGAGCGTTAGAGTGTTTGTGATAAAGGGCAGATTACCCAAAAAATTTTTTGAGATTTAAGAAATGCAGCCTCGATAAAATTCAAATGGTTTGCCCCAAACTTACAAGCTATGTTCTTGTTAACTGGTCATGGTTCGATTAATGCAAAGTTGCATGATTTAGGTATTAATGAAAGATCTGGTTGCCATCGTGGCGAAAGAGAATCATGGGAACATATTATGTACAGCTGTGAGGAGTACTGCGATCTACGAATTGAATTGGAATCTCGGGTTAGTAATCTCAATCTTATGGCAGAAGGCTGCGAGACAATTCTAGTTGATAAACAGGAGAACTTCTTGGCTTTTCAACTGCAGTATTTCTTAGGCGAAAGACTTCTGCATCTGGAAGCCTTGGATTTGTAATGCGGTATGGTGTATGCCGAATTACCTAGAATTCTGTGAAATCGTGGAGGCTTGAGTCTGCTATATCCACTGCAACTCCAGCTGCTTGTGCTCAATTACCTAAAGTTCTGTGAAATCATGGAGGCTTGAGTCTGCTATATCCACTGCAACTCCAGCTCCTTGTGCTGGAATTTCTGCTCTTGGCAGCTCCTGGCGCTGGTATTTCTCTTCTCGGCAGCTCCTTGCGCTGCTGGCTTTCCAACAGACTGTGAACAGATGCAGATCTTTCCAATGAAGTTTGGACTTTGTCTGAAATTTAATTATATGTATATTTTATTTTTTATGTAATTTGATTATTTTTCAATTTATTCATATCAATCTTTTTTGGTCATGGCAGGTTTTTTCCTCCCTGTACTTAGGCAAACAGGAGAGGGAGTATATAAGAGTACTGCTAAATTATGTGTAACTGACAGCGGGGTTGCCATTGTTTGGCTGGGACCGCTTTAAGTAATAAATATCAATGTCAAAACTATTAGTTGTAAACTGCACTGACTTAAAATGTTCGTGCCGGTGCACACACAAAAAGAGAATTCATTCCTAATACTCAAATAATGTAATGGCATTGTTATTCAAATAATCAGAAAAAGAAACAAAAAAGCATATTATTCACTACTTATTAATGTATATGGTCAGTGCTGTAAGATCAATCAAAGCATGCTGCCACAAAAAAAATGCAAGTTCCATCTAGCTGCCGATACAATGAAGTGTAACTCTTGTGATCTTGGGCCATCCAACATTATAAACAGAAAACTTTAGAAATTTCTAGCAATAGATGTAACCTGGGGGTCGAGTAATAAATTCTCTATTTTATCTACTAAAGAATGTAATTTTGGAGAGAGAGGGGTCGATGTATCCACTGACCGGGCGATAACCAAGCTGATCGTAACTTTTTAAGTTATAGCGATGATTCGGAGATTATTATCTATTGCCGCCTACCTCGTCCTGAAAAGGGCGTATTTAAGAACTGCTTCGCATCGTTCCTTCAAGGTGCAACAAGAGTAAAGATGTAGTAACCTACTTTCTTGATCTCGAATTACACCTAGAGGCACTGTTTATATTATCTGGGCTAGTCTGTTGTGATCTGATTTAAATAGATTTACTGACCAGATGGGAGTGATAACGTACGAGAGATTATTACTGCCCCTAAAATTATCGCATTCAGAGAGTAAACAAGTTTATGTTCGCGTTTAAAAAATCCTCGGACAGAAAGAAGTGTATCAAAATAAAGTTATACAAAAAAAAATCATCCTTTTTTCTTCAAAAACAAACTTCAACACCCGAATCTATAATGTTATTACTGTTTTCCTTCCAGTTTCTATTAAAGAAAAATTCGTGATCCATCGGAGACGTTTCATGGTCACCCAGACGGCAGGAAATGGAGCCAGAGAAGTGGATAGCACATATAACTGAATTACCATTAAAGACGACGAGAGAAAGGAGGTCAAATGTCAGGCTGACGCCCTCAAAAAAGACGGCGTTTCTTCTGGCACCGATACTGTAATTAGGTGAACAACCTCTGCAACTTCTGAATTCTGCTAGTGAGGTTCATTTCGAAGAGCACAAAAGCTTTTACAGTGGCTCTCAGAATGTTACTTAATTATTAAAACTGCATTCAGTCGAAAAAAAAAATGTAAGATAAAATCATTACTTATTGTAAGAAATAATAAAACTTGAATTTAAAATCCGGTTTGCAGTAATAATATTTTCAAAGGAACATGCAGAATAAATTATAATGATAATAAAGTGTTATCTATCGTAGGCGATTTTGTTTGATTTCATTTATTAGAAAATCAAACAGGAAACTTGAGTTATGCGGCTTCTATCATGAAACAGGATATGATAAAAAATAATATCGGAATTAAAAAAAAAACTACACAACAGCAAAATGAGCGATTTAATGGCAAACTAATAATAGTATATAAAATGACGGGAAACACAATAATGACAAAGTAATGAAAATGTATACTGAGTGGCTAGTTATAAGATATGCCCCGATCAGCCTAGGAATCAACCACTTCAGAGATGGTGTCACGTGTGTATACCACACTACTACAGAAAGCAAGTTCAGATACCGATGGATTGTGTATACGCAATTCAGCAAGCCAACAGTGCGACCTGAATAATCTTAAGCCCAATATGATATTCAGCGCAGACGTGAAAATGCAAATATCAAGAAGACTACGCCCTGCTGGAGCGTTCACACACAACCTTGGACACAGCTCATGTTTTGACCCTTATGGCATCATTAGTAGTAACAATTATTTATACGCATTATTCATAATGTTAATCAAATGAGAAATGGTTAAATCAACATACTGTATCTTATATAGGTTCTTTACTACATCGTGAAGAAACTGGCAACTACCTGAGAATTAACACAATTCACAATACATTGGAAACAAACCGGAAATCAATGTTTACAAATTAGTTAAAGAGCACATTTTGTAAAGAGTGTTAATGTTATCCTTATTTATATATTATGTACAATATTAAAAACGTCTCAAGCAGTACCACTGTTGGCAATAGCGGTACTGCTTGTGCTAACTTACGGATCCGTTTATTCGAAGGATTTTCCAGATACTGTACCGCCTAAACTATACCGGTTTTAACCCATTCCTGGCCATGTTCTAAAATGGAGCATTGTCTACTTTTACTAGCAGAAAATAGATGTCCTTTCAGATCCCTGCTGTTCTTCGTACAATGTCTTATGAATGTATTGTTTTAGCCAGAACTTGCAGTCGTGCTAATTGCCTATTCTAATAAGTTATTGCATTTGACATTAATATGTCAAATGCATTGTTTATTCAGTTGCCCGTATCTCTGGCATATTTACTGATATTTTAACTGCCTGTGCGAAGTATTTTAGCTTATATATAGATATTTTATAACTTCAATATATATATATATATATATATATATATATATATATGTTCTTGTATTGTACGAACTCATTTCAGTAGCAATGCAAATTTGGAACATGTACACCTAATTATTGGTTTTTTTTTTTTTTTTTAATTCTTAGAGATGTGGATGCAAAAATATTTTGTAGGAAGAAGAAAACTTACACTGTAAAGCCGCGCGAAACTTCTAGAGCAGGGGTTCTTAACCTGGGAGGCTCGTCTCCCTAGGAGAGGCGAGGAAAACTCCCAAAACTGAATTTTCTGACCACTGTTTCATTTAGAATATTTGAATCTAAAATAACGTCAGAGGATATGTGGCGGTGCCTGTACAAAAAGGTTAAGCTCTGCATAAATATTTGAATAGGCATCTCCCTACCAGAGTTTCAAATTGGTCATTTCTCAAAGTAGCAATAACAATGATTTAAAATGATACAGTTTGACCAAAGAGGGGAAAACGTTTCACATAAGCGTTTCAGCAGCAGTAATAGTGAGATAGTATTACTGAGGGTGCAATACAAAAACGAACTATAACCAAGCAAAGAGTAACGAATTGTTTGAATTGACAATGCATTTAAATACAGGATGGTTATATAAACACATTTCCCATTTAAAAAAAATAAATACTATTATAACACTACAGGTCGCATCGAAACCGTGTTTTTTTTTTCCCCCATTGAGGTTTTACCAATAAAAAAATAGTTCGAAATTTGACAAAACACGAACGCTTAAAATTCTTCGAAATCTGAAGAAAATCGAATACTTCGCCATCTAATTTTTAATGCATATCCTGTTGACTGCAAAGATAAATATTCGAAAACATTTTAGCCTCAGGATTTGAGAAGAACTGTTAAATGATGAGCCTCCTTATATTTTGTCGACTTTATTGGAGGGTCAGCTTGCAATCCTTTTAGCTCATTAACACTTTTAGGTACATTTTAAATGATGACGGCGTCTTCAATTTTTCTCGGACGACACACACAAGGGGACACAAATTTAAATTGGAAAAGGGGATTGCAAGATAGATGCGCGAAAATTTGCTTTCGGCCAGAGTAACTTTGATTAATGGAATAAACTTCCACCTAACATTGTGAAATACTGTACTTTGAATAAATTTAAGGGATTGGACATATTATGCGAGATGGGCAAATGAAGTCTGTTATTTTTTTCTTTTTTTCATGCTGTAAACTTGCTTCCTTGAATCATTTAGCCACTACTAAGACTACCTCCGATTATTTATTTATTATTGAGGTTACAACCATTGATTGGCAGGAATCAAAATGAAATCTTGTCCAATTTTTGAACATATCGAAAATGTAACTGATGGCCTCTTCCTGCTGGTACATATAGCTTCTCTCCAATCCCGAGGAATGTTGAAAAATGGCACGCAATGTATTCTGCTCTGTGTCAGTGACGTCCAATATGCTCTGAACGTGCAATAGATAATGGGATCTGATTGTTTTTGCTCTGCAGAAAGTAGTTTATGATCGTTCTTGAGCAGTATATTAATGTTTCTGTTTACTGATATAAACAGCGTTGTGCGCATTTTTTCGACTAGCATGATTTATTTACATGAGAAAAATACCGATATTATCTATGATGAAATTTTATGAATAGTATATGGCCACCTTATGCATTATATCAGCCCTTTAAATGTTCCCTCCATCTCTTTTGCTTTTCAGCTGAGGGCGAAAATGACAAGCCTCAACACTGTTTCTCGGTTTACATCTAATAATATTTCGCATTAGGCACATCTACTGTTTCAATCTTGTTATTCGATCACACTGCCCTTGATAATGCTCGTTAGCTTTGTCTAATACGAATGAGTTAATCACACAGAAGGGGGTATTTGTGGTTCTTATCTGTGGCCTATATACGCATATAACAAAATTCGGCGCATTTCGAGAGCGGGCAGAACTAACCTTAGGCGTCATGTCGTTGGACCCCAGTTTCAGATCGAAAATATAACGTGGCAGATACGCGCTTCGGAATAAGGTCACGTGATGCAACGCACGCAAGTGTGCATGTAGTGCGCGATTTCTAAGTGCATTTTCAATAGCTTTAATTAATTGCGTCAGTTGGTATCTCTCTCGGAGTGATACACCCATTTAAACAGTGAAAATAAAGAAGATTCCCTCGACCTTCCATCATTTACTATGCAAAGAACACAGAATAATTAAAATGCTCGCCTACTGCATTACAGGCCGCTACAAATAAAATGTTTCCTGATGAAGGCCATTTCACTATTAATTAAAAATATATACATAGAAAAATCTTTTCCTTAAATTCAATGCCTCGAGTCATCGGGCAGGCCTAATCAACGGGCGCAAGATTGCGCAATAAATAACAATTCATTTTTAATGCCACAGGAAAGACGAGGGAAGAGTTAACTGGATTTAAAAAAGAAGTAGTTAGTATATTCGGACTATCGCACATTCATTTAATAAAGCTGAAGTCATATATAACTGAAATGGGTTACTTTACGACTTTCGAAAATGTAAGAGTCGCTTTTTTTCTTTTCAGATGGCATTATCAATTAACGTCTTCTAAAAAAATATCATTAGTCCGGAATCTGCAGCAAGAAATAAAAAAGTCAATTGGAAAGACAGTACATTCGCATATACTTCCCCAACAGAATTACTACATGCCAAATTTGGTTTTATAAATCTCAATAGCCATCATTAAGATAGATATATATATATATATATATATATATAACATCTTTCTTATTTTTGAAAATGGTAATAAAAATTGCACTTATTGCAATATACAGTATATCGTTAATTCGAAAAATACGATTCTGGACTCTAAACCAACCTGCTTCAGTCATTACACTCCAATAATAAATATCTAACTCACGCTGCAAAAAGGCGCACTGTCCATGCAGTTCCTCGAATAGGCAATAAAAATATCTATTTTCCTTGGAAAGCAGCAAGACTTAAAAACCAAGTCCTCTTTTATAAATTTGACAATTCCAATTCTTTGCAATGAATCTGTGCAACGATTCCCATAAAAATAGTTTCATCTGTAAAATTTATGGAAGTGAATATGCGACAATAGCCATGCCATCTATCACACGTAGAGCTTAAAGTGGAAAATCACGTTAGTAGAACAAAACGAAACACGCACGCCAAAGATAACTTCTGATCCTGCCCCTACATCCCCCCCCCCCCACGTTAACGTATAATCGCAACTCGCCTTTTAAAATCTGAGCAGATATTACTACATCTGAAACTTTTTAAAATAACAGATACAGTGTGTCCTATTAAAGGACACCAACAGTCCAACTTACTTTCCTGTCTTTTGCGCTGGCCACAATTCAGCTATTATTTTACGTGTTAACTATAGATTTCTATAGTTAACACGTAAAATAAAAAAAGCTTGAAAGCAAACAGAAAAATAATTCCGACACTACTACTACGCTTCAAAGGAAGTATAAGCGAGTCTCACTTTACTCTATAGCCGAAATGAACGTTTTTATCCAAGAATTTGCTTTTCTGTCAGAAATTTAGTCGACCTCGCATTGTATTGTTGCAGTATTCCCCCATTTTTATCTTACAAAGAACTCAGCTTTTTGTTGAAGAAAGGTAGCGTTTTTACAATGATCAGGAGGGCAGTTGTGACTTATTTTACAGTGAGAAAATGCATGCTCACCTTCACCCACAACCTCCACCCAAACTTGAACTGATACTCCTAACACGGGAAAGATCGTCTCGAGGCAAACTGGTTAAGTGGGGATTCAGCAAAGAAATTAATTACATAAGGAGCACTGCCATGAAGAGGAATGAAAATAGTCTTATGCTCCCATGCACAAAATGAGCAGCTAGCCAGCAGATGGATCATATGCTCTAGGCGGGCCATTACAGTATAGGGGTGGGGGTTCAGCATAGCCTGCTGGTAAGAATTCCTGGTTTTGGCAACCTGATGATGCAACGCTGAATTCTAACATCTTTATTCAAAGGAGAAATAAGAAAAAAATACAAGAAAACTGTTTATGTATGTGTGTTTTTTTTTTGTTTGTTTGTTTTTTTTTTGTGCTTGCCTAGTCGTTTTTTTTTTTTTTTTTTTTTAAGAACCGGCTGGAAAACGCATAAAAAACGCAAGAAAATAAAAAACATTCTGATTTTCCCTCATTCCGGACACACTCATTATATTGCAATAATGAGAACACAACATGGTTGGCCATCGTGGTAGGCCACGCTACCCCATCTCGCCTTAATCCTAAAGTACGGTTCCGATCCCCAGAATGTAGCACCGCAGCCCTTGCCTCCCTCCCCATAAACTTACGACTGCTTCAGCCAAGGGTAGTCCTAAATCTTTTGGCCGTCAGAAAATCAGAATTTATAATGAAGTATGAAATTGTAGTAGAGGAAGTTACAGTTTCTCTAAAAAGCGTATACTTACTTCTCCACTGTCATTCCAGCTTCTCGCGGGTCGATAAGGAAACTAGTCTTCTAAATTTAGCTCTACCTTTTCCCCATTCCTCTCTCTATCTCTCTCCCAATTAACACTTCTCTCCATATCGCGCTTCGCCTCCTCTTGTCATCTTCTCGGACTTCCTCTTAATTTTTTACCTTTCATTTTCACTACCCTCTTGGGCAGTCTGTTATCATCCATTCTCTTTACATGACCACACCATCTCAGTCTTTTCCTCTTAATCTTTTCTTGTAATCGTTCTTCTCCCACGTTCTCCCGAATGGCCACGTTTCTTATTCTATCATTCCTCACACACACACCTCTCAGAAGCATCATTTCCATCGCCTGCATCCTGGTAATATCCTTCTGCAGCATTACCCATGATTCCGATCCATAGGTTATATTATTGGTACATAATAAGCTCTATAAAGTACCATCTGGCACTTCTCACGTAGCTCCTTTTTCCAAACTAGATCTTTTACACAAGAATAAAGCATTCTTCCTTGGTCTGCTCTTCTACATATCTCAATATCAATTCCCCTTATTTATCTATTCTACTCCGTAAATATTTGAAACTTAATAAAGATGTTAATTCTCTCTCTCCTTCCTTATCATTATTGTTGCGTTACTCTTAGTATCACCGAACTTGTATCTCTTTGCCTCCTCCGCTCACCCAGCTCTCCACCATAAATCAGCTAACCATCAGCAAACATCACTTTCATTTTTTCTGTCGAAATTCTTTTCTCCACGACACTGCTCGACAAAATTAACAGAACAAAATGTTTTGTTTTTAATGAATATTTTATTGTGAACAGTGTTGCTAAAGGCGAATATTTTATACAATAGGCATCCTGGCATGCAAATTCCGAATAACCAATTGAAATTGATCTACCACCTTACAGAGCTGCACATTATGCAAATTATTCATTCCGGTTTTTTGCTTTGCTCAGTGGGATAGCCACATCTCCAGTACTCAGGATGATGACAAGTCACCGTCGTTTAGATGATTCTTTGAGATGACAGGCCATTGGAAGACTTGAAGCCCGGCAGTCGCAAGTTGCAAGTTGGCTTAATGTGTATTGCACATTAAGCCAACTATGGCAGCAGTTTCAGGAGATGGGAACCATTACAAGTAGAGCTGACCAAGGTCGCCCGAGGGCTACGTCAACCAGAACGGACCGCTATCTGGCTCTAACAGCAATACGAAACCCTATGATGTCCTGTCATCAACTGTCTCTTGAGATTACTGCGGCCACAGGTGAAAACATTTCCAACCAGACTGTGTTAAGAACGGCCAATTCAAGTGAACTCTACGCAAGGAAGCCAGTGGTTTATATTTCATTACCCCCGGCGTATAGGGGAAACCCTGGAAGCCGCAACAAAGTACAAAAAAATAAATTCCATTAACCCCATGGATGGAGTTTACATGCTAAAGCTGATTTCATCATTATTGCTTTGTTATAGAATGTTAGAGTTTCTTTCCTGTCTTATCATGAGTGTTTTGATTTCTTCGCATAAGTGCAGGAGTGAAATGACCCTTCCTACAAGGGTTAAATTAAATTAATCTCCAAAAGTGATTGTAGTTTTGATAACCAAATTTGGTATTTATTTATTTATTGGTGTAAATAGTGATTTGTCTATTCTTCTCTAGTTAAGAGAAATGTTAAATTGTTGGCTTTGTAAACAATGTGTATATTAGTTTTACTTTTATTTGGCTGTGTGGCCTTACCGAACTCCGTAAGCTTTGTCCACTAGTATCTTTTAATCTTTAATCTCTTGCTGACTTCCTCTTCTGGGGATGCATATTTCTTTCATCCCCTTGCTTTCCCATCCATACCATTACCCCTCACGCTATGTTCCTTCCTTTTCATTATTTATTGGGATAAGTTTTCTTGTTATTCCACTAAGAGTCTTTACCTGTTTGTGATCCGTGGCACGCCTCCACGTGGCATGGGATGGGAGTCAGGGGGCAGCGGACCAGGTGTTCACTGCCCTCTGGCTGCGAAGTTGCCAGGCGCCAGCACTCGACATTCAACATAACACACACAAACTTTATACACCAACACTTATTCACACTTGCCGGCTTTGGCAAATTTGCTTTTTCAGACGCTACTGTGGTACATAGGGGAAACCCTGGAGACTGCCTCAAAAAACAAGAATACCTTAAATTCCATTAACCCCAAAGCACCGCACAGTTCGTCGGAACTGGTTCCATGAACATGTGACTTGGAGCTATGACAAATGAGGTACAGTTCTGCGGTAGCATCCCTCCAACATCACAAAACGCGACATTTACGGTGGAGGCAGTGTTCTCGTGTGCGGAGGAATAATGATCAACGGCGAGCCCCTCTCTATGTTCCTGATAGGGGTATCATAAGTGCACAGAGGTATCGAGAACAGATTCTCGAACCCTATGAGTTTTTAGGGTTTCGGTTCGCCCAGATTTTCGTTTCATGGGCGACAACGCCACTGCACACAGAGCTCAAATCGTGGAGACCTTAAAACTGAAAATATCTGTCGTGGCCAGCACGATCACAGACTTAAATTTGATCGAACTGTGGGACGCCCTTGGGCGTCGCACTGCACGCGGACAGCCAAATTCTCGGTCACCAGGTGAGCTACGGTCTTCGCTGGGTGGAAGAATGTCAGGCCTTTGTAACTGTTATTGTTGTCTGGTTTTTAGGAGCATTAGCAACTAAGACCATATTGCTCCGGGGATATGCGGTGGTCATTCCCTGACCTTTCCGCATCCTCCGTATTTGGTGTTCACGGGCTCGAACCCCGGTCTAATCAAGAAGTGTGTGCTATGCACTGCTGCTCCTGCCCACCTGGCTACGGAGGCGCCCTTTGTAACTGTTGAGCGGGATCATAAGCAGTACTGATGTCATGTGACCATATTTTCGAGTATCCTGTATTGACTTCTGTAATGTGACCTTTTTGATAATTCTTATACAACCCCTACAAATGTCCCTAATACCTGTCAGAAGTTTCTCGCTGTCTCCTCATTTCATCGTTAATCTGTGGTACACCACCATACCAATTTTTTATCCAATTCATTGCAAGCTAAATGAGGTACAACACGTTTTATGTTGATTTTACCGAGCAGTGTGATATGAACAGTCGAGCTGAGAGTGCACTACCCTATCTAGTTCATTATTAATTTCGAACCAGCGTGTGTTTCCAAACATTATTTTCACACAGCTTTCAATCCCCCATTTAGACCTTTAATACTCTCTACCAGCAACTTTCCTGCTCCCTGTCTCCTCAACACCTCCCATACCTTTCCCCTCTCTCTCTACGCTGTCATACTCCTTTACATTAACCAAAAAATCTACGCACAGATTTCTTCCGTACTCGCAACGTTTTTACATCATTTGTCTCACAGCAAAAATAGATATTCAATTTCTGAAGCCCCTCTTGCTCTTCCTTCGTCCTACTTTCGACCTTTTCTCGCACTCTCCTCTTCACTATTCTTTCGTACAATTTCCTTCTGTGACTAGTCTAAATGATCCCTCTATAATTCTCATACCTTTTCCTGTCCCCTTTTTTTACATATAGCTCTTTCAGTATTCTCTTCTCTTCCCGTACTACTTTCATTACTCTGTGTATACATTTCAGCCCTGCTTGGCCCACATATCTTACCATTTCTATAATCACTTCATTATACCCCAGCGATTTGCCTCCTTTCATCTTTTCCATTTATGCCACCACTTCACTTCTTGATATCCTTCTTTTCCTTACCTCTTCTTCAATTATTATCTCCTTTTCTGATATTCAATAGGCTCCTCTTTATTTCTTCTTCATCTGTAATTATTCTTCCCATCTCAATATACAGACAATATTGTTGCTCCTTATTCCTCCTCTTAAAAATTCCCCAGATCTTGCAATCAGCTCTCCACCCATTTCTTCTACTCTTTTTAACTATTCTCTTTGCATCCCTTTTTGCTTCTTTATATTCTCCATCTGACCTCGTCAGTTGGGTTTTGTATTTCTTTCTAAAGGCCTCATTCTTCCTTAGAATAGCCTCCTTTGCTCTCTCTTTCCACCATTGTGTCTCTTTCCATCGCACACGGCTTGTCTTCCCACACACTTCCTCCGCAGTGGCAACCAAAGTCGTTTTAAATCCTTCCCATTTATCCTCCTCTACTCCTTATACTTCATTCTCTGGTTTCAGTTTTTATTCTAAGATTCTTCCTTTTCCAGTTACAGATGAATCGCCCTTAAAACTCACATAATATGAAGTCCAAAACGCAAACAGAAATAATCAATGGTCGATCAAGTACCTTATCTGCCATTGGGAATGATATCGGTCCAAAATTAAGAATCGTCTGTGAATAAATATATTTTCTGTTTGTATTCCAGCCATGTGGGGCAAAAGAAGTTTATGCAATGAAGGGAGTGCAAGAATATCGCCGTATTTTCTGGTATCATGTGGATTCGAACAATATGGGGTACATAATTCTGTACTTTGACATGATCATTGGCTACGATCGTGCCTCTCTGAAAAAAGTGAAGGCAAAAGATGTATTGGAGTAGGATATGCTCGTGCAAATGTATTTTTCAAATAAAATCTTCACTATATACATTTTTCCTATATCCTCGTTTTTCTGCTTCATATCTTAATCCTCCTCTCTTGTCTTCTTTTATTTCTCTCTTTCATTGATGCTATCACCACTATAAGTAGTCTATGATCATTGTTCATCACCACTTCGTATGTCCCCTGGGTCAGGAACCTAGGGGTAGTAGTTGATGAATTGCCCCACGCTAAATATATTAGAGAAAGAATAAGAAGTGTATATGTTGTGATAATAAAGATAGTGAGAGTAGAATGGGCAGTTAAGGACAGGTCCCTTGACTTGTTCTAAAAATGTATATTTGTTGCTATCACCATATATCCGTGTGAAGCAGGGGGGGCACAGGGTGAATAATGTAATCGTGAGAAGAGTGACCTTCTTGGAGTGACCTGGGCCTGCGGAACGGTTTCAAATGAAGTATTGGAAGGGCGTGAGCCAATAGATTTGATCAGGTTGGGACAGAGGAAATCCAATGGTTGGTTTGGTGTGGTTGTTAAAGATCACGCGTGGGTTCGTTCAGAAATCTTGTGAAGAGCTCAAATTTTATAGTTTCGCCTTTACTAAAGTTGCAAACAAACGAGCGAGAAAAAGGCGTGATCTAATCTTCAAATAGGTGTTGAATTTAGGGATGGCTATTTTTTTCGCCTTGAAAGACGATTAAAAACAGACTTATTGTGTTACGTCAATAACCGATCTAGATGGTGGTTCATTATGCTCCCTAAGTGCCTCAGCGACTATTCCTGAATGGTGACTCATTACAGATAGTGGCTCATTGTGTTAACTTGGTGATTGCTCCCTGGTGGTGGAATCCAGATGATGGCTCAATGTGCTGTTTAAGCGGCTGATCCTGGACAGTGGTGGCTCTTTGTGCTGCCTTAGCGATTTGTACGATAATGTCAGTGCCAGCCGAAGGTTGGCCGGCACCGCCTAACCACAATAAATGCAAATGTAGTGAACTTAGTTTTCTGAGAAGGCGTTAATTTACATACTATCAGTAGTTGGTAAAATTAAGATACCCGATAACATTCATGTGAAAGTAACCTAACTCCTGCGTCCTTCTATTCAGTGAAACAGAACAGACGATTTAATTACATTCAGCAGTGACATTCTCGTCACTACACAGAAAGTGTAGCCAGGAGATGGCGCTATTTCCATAATGCTAAAAACTATGAATCCTGTCTGACATAAAAGAAATAAACAAATAAACTGAAGCAGAGATATCTGTAATAACGTGATGGACAAAATATCACATTTGATATTATGGTGACTTCCGCATACCTGCAGATGGTGCTAGGTGAATTTAATTGGAAGCAGTTAAATCATTCCAGAAAAAAATAAAATAAATAAATTTTCTGTTTATACTCCGGCACGACAACCAAGTCAGTAGAGTTTACAATAAATCGTCAATACAAATATTTATCGTATTTAGTAATCACGGGCTTGAACCCCGGTTCACTCAAGGAACGCGTGCTATGCACCCTCGCTCCTGACCACTGGGCTACGTCAGGCCATAATAATACGCTCTGCAGGTGTCTTTCACTAGATGATGACTTTATGTATTTCCGTAGATTAATCATTAAATTCGTTTTCTATATTAATTTTATATGAGACTGCCAATGTAAAGTTCAGAACCGTAAAATTTGAGCTCATGTACTTTAATGGAATTTACTTCCATTAACGGAATATACTCATGATTTTGTGGGCGCAGGCAGGATTGAATTCACTAAAAAAATAAAGAAATATAAACAACCAAATGTATCACTTAATTAGAAATTTTCAAATTAAAGTTAATAGCCAATGAACACACATTTTCTGAATACTAATCTACAATCAGTAAGTCAGCACTCAGATGCTTATTAGAAAATTATTTCCTTCAATCCAAGCAGATGGTTCGAGCCCGTGACCACCAAATACGGAGGATGCAGAAAGGTCAGGGAATGACCACCGCATATCCCCGGAGCAATATGGCCTTAGTTGCTAATGCTCCTAAAAACCAAATAACAACAACCACCAAGCAGATGTTCAACTTCTGATAATTAAACGAAAGATAAATTTACCTTTTCAGAGTATCGGTAACTCTGGCAGCAGGTGTTATAAAACTTATACGTTGTTAATAAGCAGTGTAAAATAGCACCAGTACCTTCTTTCATGGAACCATCCTTCGAAGATGAGTCTCTACAGGTATAAAGTTTTATGAATAGGTATTTGGTGAAAACAAAATCACCTTCGAACATAGGAATTTTTGGAATCTCACAACCGTATATTAAATTTCCAAAAAGTAAAATAATACCAAATTTAAAAAATAATAATTATTAATACATAAAACAACATATACATCACATCACTCAATATCAATTCCTACGGCAATCAAGAACAACTACAATAATACACATCAACTACCCTTGCTACCAAAATGAAACTACGTAAAATTAAAATAAAACTGTGCCAATGAATTGACCAGATAATAAGGGAAAACATCCTGCTTTATTAAATTTATAGACGTTTACTGAGGCTCAGTGCTACTCTGGAGAAAGGAATTCTAATATGAATGACCTGTAATTAATTATTGGAATATCACTAATGGAGTTTGAAAAGAATTTCCTTACATCCCGGAAGAACAACATTATCATACGATCAATTAAATATCAGGAAGTTCCCATTCTCACTCTCTCTGTATTTATGTGTGCGCAAACATGCATGTCGATATGAAAGCTAAATGAATCTCGATGGGATTTGGATGTCAACGCGGTATAAACCTAACTACAAAACGAATACAAACGAAAGTAGGTTGGCCATGATTCTCTTATAATTGCTGACATTTAACGATAAAGCAAGGAAACGAGGTCTGCCAAATTCAAATAATGTTAAATATGAATCTTTAAAGGTTTCTTAAGCAATCAAGATTATATACAGACTCTTGAAATGAACTCCTATAATTCAGGTCATGATGTTCTTACCATCAGAGTGAAAATTCTCACGTTATAATTTGAGAACCGTGCGTGAACGTCCTCGTTATTGGTACATGCAGAAAATCGGCACACTTTTATAGGAAGCAAAAAAATAAAATAAAATAAATAAATAATAATATACTGAATTTGGAATCTAGCAGTTAATCATATTGTCGTTACATACATTTACAGATTCTTTTGCAGAATAAAAATATTCCTTAGCGTCATAAAAATACAACAACAACAACAACAATAATAATAATACAATTTACTGGCTACATCAAGCTCTCAGGAAACACCCCCGACACGGGCCAGTAGTTGCAGGAAGGGTAAAGAGAATCTACCGGAACCAAAACGAGAGAAGTTACATCACATATTCGAAAATGTACATAATATAACCAGATTTGTTAAATCGACATGAATATTCATAAGAAACGCTTTTCAGAACTGCGAATATGCGGGTACAGTAACAGATATTTGAATATATTTAATCCAGCGTAAATAAATTTTCTATTTATACTCCGGTATGGCCATAATGGATCAAACACTTATAACAAATTTACTGTATGAATATAAATTTTCCATGCATAAATAATTAAGAACACCCAGTATTATGTAAGAACGCAATTCAATTTCAGAGCTGCAGTAATTAGCCTCGGCATAGACTCACCTCCGCAAAATGGAGAAAATACTGATTGGTATATTCAAATATGTTTACTATAGAGCCTCCCTCGATTTACAGAGACTAAGACAGAGGCGACCTATTCGCTCTCATCCTACAAATGCACTGCTGGATTGCCATCCGCTAACTACGCAACCAGGCTGTTGTTTTCAACTAACGAAGGCAATATGGTCAATGGATGGTCTCGGTAAGTTGCGTGCATTCTATAGTCGATTTTTCTGTTTTATTGTATGAAAACCACAAGCAACTCTTGCCAGAGGCAAACAAACTCGGCCATTTTGCGCGAAAACACAAAGTTCCTTTCATCGAGGCGGGATTCGATCCCCATCCATATGAACAGGGCTTGGAAGGACGGCGATTTCCAACCTCTGTGCGAAGGTATATATATACAGTCAGCAAAGCAGAGAAAGAACTGCTTCTGAAACCACACCTGCATAGCGCAGGCAGAATGGAAAAGAGCATTATCATATTTCAAGTAAGCTGTTGTTGTTGTTGTTGTTATTTGGTTTTTAGGAGCATTAGCAACTAAGGCCATATTGCTCCGGGATATGCGGTGGTCATTCCCTGACCTTTCCGCATCCTCCGTATTTGGTGGTGACGGGCTCGAACCCCGGTCTAATCAAGAAGCGTGTGCTATGCACTGCTGCTCCTTCCCACCTGGCTACGGAGGCGCTATTTTCAAGTAAGCACCTACGGGGAGAATGCACCAAGAAGTGATGCTAGTGGTTCGCGATGATGTGTCAGTAGACTACCGTCCAGCCTTGGTCAAAGGGTATCAGGTGTTAAAATGCACTCAACTAAATCTTGCCCCACACGACAATTAATCTTCTGAAAAATTACTCGTTAATTACAGCGAAATCCGCTATCTTCGCCGTAACCCTTGCCATATACAAGGCATAGCTATAGTTTTTCATCAAATGACCGATTTTCCTAATCCTCTGGTGTCCAATTACGATGATATTTGCCATTACAGCTCGCTTTCTCTCTCATACAGCAGCAGACAATAGTGGCGAGTTTACTTGGCTAGCTTAGATTGAACAGTGTACTGCTATGGCAATAGTTAGACTTACTGTGATCGGGATAGTATGACCAATTCTGATGAGAATCAAAATCCGCTGGTATCGAGGGTTGATCACTCGTAGGTTTCGCACTAAACGTAGTATTCAGATGTTCCTTGGGGATAATTCAAGAATGCATTTGTTTTTTGATCAATAGTAAAACTTCAAGATACATACCAGAGTTTCTCTATCAAAAAAAAATACAGGCACAAGATCACGCAACTAATGCAAACTCCCCATCCATCCAAGTATATAGGGGAATGGACTCCATCGCTCGAGTCTATTGGATTTTGAATAGTTTGCTAAGCTCCACCGAGACCAGTGTTAATTACTTGGCAACACAACAATGCTAAATGAATAACAGTTGAACCTCCAGTGCACCATCGGAAAGGGGGGTGAGAGAGAGATCTGAAGTTTAATAACTACAGATGTAGCTCCCTGATGTATTCATATGTAACTTAGGTTTAACACAACCCACGGCCTTTGTGGGCAAGATAGTCTTGCCTTAAACTTCTGATACAGATTTCGTTTTATTACTTGTCTGTTGTAAATTTAATTAATATTCCTAAATATGTCTTTCCACTTGTTAATATTTTCCTAATTTAAACGTTTCATCGAGTCAATACATAAAACATGGAAGCAAACCCAAGCTTTACCCGATTGAACAGCTTACTCAAAATCCCGTGTTGCATTCAACCAGCTTAAATCGCAAGTAATTTAACGGCATTTTGGACAAAATTCTTCACAGAGATAAACCGCCTATTCAGAGGCCTCTTCCATTTTCCCCAACAACTCGACCCAAACTACTGGCTTTATTTTGTTGTTAGGTTTCGGCTAGATGGCGATGATGCTGCCCAACCATATCTTCAGTTACCTTCGAATGAAGCACAATCACAATAACAAGAGAGCAACTGATTGATGCCATAAATTCCATACCTGCTTCTAAGACAACCTTGCTGACGGCATACCCAATTTATCATTAAATGTCTGAGCCCATATATTCTAGCACTTCTTATGATTTACCGTATTTCCCCATGTATAAGACGCACCTTAATTTTGGGGCCCGAAATTTGAAAAAAAAAAATGGATTACATAAAGTTATTGAACTCAAGTTTTATTCATCATAAAATTCATACAACTCATCACTGTCAAAACTCCCATCCATTAGCTTGTCCTCGTCTGTGTCTGATGACGAATCACTGTCTTCATATATTGCCTCCTCCTCAGTTCCATCTATGGCATTTGAAATACCACACTTCTTAAATGACTTGACAACGATCTCAATCTTCATATTATCCCAGGATCTTTTCCCCCAGGTACAAACTTCTTCTATAGTTGGTTTCTTCACTCTTCCTGCTGGTGTCAAATTGTCCCCAGAAGACTCCATTAGTTCCATTCGTCTCTCATGGCAGCTTTGAAGGGTTTGTTAATGCTAACATCAACTGGTTGGAGCTGGGATGTCAAGCCTCTAGGTATGACGGCAAGTTTTGTTTTTTGCTCTGCAGCAATCTTCTTTGTATTTTTTGTTATGTGTGCCCTGAACTGTTGTTTGTTTGTATTTGGTTTTTAGGAGCATTAGCAACTAAGGCCATATTGCTCCGGGGATATGCGGTGGTCATTCCTTAACCTTTCCGCATCCTCCGTATTTGGTGGTCACGGGCTCGAACCCCGGTCTAATCAAGAAGCGTGTCTACGCACTGCTGCTCCTGCCCACCTGGCTACGGAGGCGCCAGTGTGCCCTGAACTGATCAAGCACCAATAGGGCAGGTTTGCGTAAGCGCCCATCTGATCTCCTGCTCCAAACTTTCTCAAACCAGATCTTCATCCCATCCTGATCCATCCAACCTTTGTCATGAACGTGGACAATCACTCCTCGAGGAATGTCTTCTTTTGGCATTGTTTTGCGTTTGAAAATCAGCATAGGAGGCAGCTTGGTTCCGTCGGCACAACAAGCTGGAACAACTGTATAATGGCTCTTTTCATGTCCACTTGTCTTCACAGTTACAATTTTCACCCACTTCTTATCAACAATTCTGTTACTTGGGACATCAAATTGAAGGGGGACTTCGTCCATATTTGCAATCTGTCCCAACTCAAACTGATGTCTTCCGACATTGAATGACAAAACGATGAAATTCAAGGACCTTCTGCTCATAGCTTTCAGGCATCTTTTGGGCAAGTCTGGTGCGTGTACGCATGCTTAGTCCATTCCGTTTCAAGAACCTGAAGCGCCAATTGTGTCCTCCTTTGAAATCAGTAACTTCTTTTTCATCAGCAATTCTTCTTGCCTCATGCTGAACCATCTTTGTGGACACAGGAATTCCAATTGCCCTTTGCTCTTCAATCCATATCTTCAATTCCCTCTCTAAATCAGGCCATTTTGCTGACTTGCCTCTAATGGTCTTCTTCTGCCGTGGCGTTTTCAGTAGGGTTTCTTCTTCCCGTAGCCAGTCTCGGATTGTTTTCTCAGTTGGAGGAGGACCAAACTTACGTTCAGCAGCACGATTTCCATTCACTTTTGCAGACTGGATCACTTTTAATTTGAATTCAGCACTGTACGAAAATCTTTTCTGGGCCATTTCTGGACAGAACGTGGCAAAACGTAACCTGATATACTGGTAACAAGTGCGAAACAATGAGCGCAAAGACATCAAGCGCGAAAAATGCAAGTAAAAAAAAAAAAAGTCTACAACCACTGTATAAGACACACCCAGTTTTTAGACCCCAAATTTTTCGAAAAAAGGTGCGTCTTATACATGGGGAATACGGTAATTCGATTCGATCATGCCGATACGTCCATCAATCCATTTTGGAATGTCTATATTGTGAAATCATTGAAGTACATTCAATTTACTTCACTGTTAGGAAAGTTAGACTGAAAAAAAGTAGTTTCAAAGAAAGAAAGTCAAAAACTTCTGAGTGGTTTGATGAATTAGGGGGAAAAAAAGATGGAAGCAACAGATTAATTTGGCGGAATTCGGTAAACAGCATTTAAGTCATAGGAGATAAAAATAAGGGACATTCCATATAAGGAAATTTCTTAATGAGAAAGTTTTGGGTGGTTTAGATTTGTTTACAGATAAGTCTGACAATCCATGGTGCACTGAATGAGGTAATTGTTGTGAGGCGGATTTGAGAATTGATCAAATGTTTGGATTTGAAGAGCACACAACTTCTTTACATAACGTCGCCTCAGCAGCGCCCGCTCACCCGCATATACACTGTTCGGACTCCCGGCCAAAGTTGGCAGAATAAAAGCAGAGATTATACATTGGATGATCCGGATGCCTCCTAAATAAATACCGATAGGTTCCCTCCGGTGGACTATCTAGCGGCCGGCCTGCGAAAACCGTTTTAAGAGGCTGTGGTGATAAATTCTTGGAACGCACGTGGGCTCGCAGTGTCCCAAACTGGAGTGAGCAATGGGTAGTGAATTTCTGATGCCGACGGGCTCTCTGGAGTGAGTTTGTGGAATTTTAAACCTTTAAAAAATGAATTTAAGTACAAAACTGTTTTTAAATATTAATTTGATACTCTTCTGATGCAGTGATACCCTCTGAATCTATTTATATTTCACCCGATTCAGTTTCTTCAACGTCTAGATTACAAATACAATGAATTTATTCAATATCGGCTTTCATAAGCCCAAACAGTACTAAAGCTAACAGGAGCGCGTCTCTCTTACAATTTTCAAATCTGTTGTCTGACCGCCATCTATTTTAAACCGTCTAGAACTACTCTGGAAACTAAGATAAGATATGGTAGTACTAACGTGAATATTTCCAGACAGTTTGTACATAAACGGACACTATGTGAAACGGCCTTCAAAACGTATATACTGTATACAGGGTGTTTCAGTTAAACGTTTCAGAACTTCTAAGAGGGGTAGGGTACATCCTGACAACTCGAAATCATATAGCAATGTGGGGTCGGAAATGCTTTCCTGAAGCGGTGTTGTACACAGAAGCACCACAAAGAAAAGAGACCGTAAGTGAGAAATCGTTTTAATAATACATGAAAAGAAGCAAAAGGTACATGGATTAAAGTAAGTGTTCGAAGTTTCTTCCACGGGCTACAATGCACGCCTCACATCTCCGACGCATGGACATCCGAACATTCTGGAATACTCCAGGCGAATTTCGAATTTCTTCGGCAGCTACTGCGATTCTTGCAACCAGCTCCTCAGCATTGTCAACAGGGGTGTCATAAACTAGCGATTTCATATGACCGTGAAAATTCCTTCACAAGGGAAGGAATTTTCAACACGCATAACGACCATATCTGGGCGGTCGAGAACCCGCATGCAATACGACGTCGTGCAGCACAGATTCGATTTTCGGTCAATGTATGGGCCGGTATTATGGGAGATCACCTCATCGGACCTTACCTGTTACCGTGTCGTCTAATCGGACCTATCTACTTGATCTTTCTGCAGCAAGTATTGCCACAACTTTTGAGAGATGAACAGATTTCTGCATCGACGCAACAGACAATGTGGTTCCAAAACGATGGAGCCCCTGCCCATTATAGCGGAGATGTTCGTAACTACCTGGATGTCACATTTGGTCAACAGTGGATGGGACGTGGTGGTCCCGTGCGTTGGCCTGCTCGGTCACCCGACCTATCAAGTCTTGATTTTTATTTCTGAGGTCATATGAAATCGCTAGTTTATGACACCCCTGTTGACAATGCTGAGGAGCTGGTTGCAAGAATCGCAGTAGCTGCCGAAGAAATTCGAAATTCGCCTGGAGTATTCCAGAATGTTCGGATGTCCATGCGTCGGAGATGTGAGGCGTGCATTGTAGCCCGTGGAAGAAACTTCGAACACTTACTTTAATCCATGTACCTTTTGCTTCTTTTCATGTATTATTAAAACGATTTCTCACTTACGGTCTCTTTTCTTTGTGGTGCTTCTGTGTACAACACCGCTTCAGGAAAGCATTTCCGACCCCACATTGCTATATGATTTCGAGTTGTCAGGATGTACCCTACCCCTCTTAGAAGTTCTGAAACGTTTAACTGAAACACCCTGTATATGAGTGTATCCTACAGAGTCCAACTCACGGTAAACGTATGAATATGAGCGTTCTTCACAAAGCCCACTCACAGTAAATCTATATACCCGTATAAATGTACATGCCAAAGGGATAAAGCCATACTCTCGAAGTGTGAAGAATATTGGATCTCACCATGATTCCAAAGCCCACTCACAATAAATCTATATACCCGTATAAATGTATATACGGGTATAAAAGGGATAAAAGGGTCAAAGGGATAAAACCATACTCTCGAAATGAAGAATATTGGATCTCACCATGATTCCCGTCACACTCTCAAAAGACATGCATGACCTAAGAGATGTGAAGTTGCCATAGCATTGCTCTAGAAAACAAACATGGTCTTCACAATTTCAAGCCTACAATAAGCTTGTTTGTTTGTTATTTGGGTTTTTTAGGAGCATTAGCAACTAAAGCCATATTGCTCCGGGAATATGCAGTGGTCATTCCCTGACCTTTCCGCATCCTCCGTATTTGGTGGTCACGGGCTCGAACCCCGGTCTAATCAAGACGCGTGTGCTACGCACTGCAGCTCCTGCCCACTTCGCTACGAAGGCGCCCTTACAATAAGCAAAGCGGTGGTATCGCATCGGGTGATGAGGTCATCTACCACCTAGTATTGCAAAGCGATACAGCCGGCCATTCTTCTGTGTAGTGTGAACGCCACATCTTGACTTCTGCTTACTTGTTCACACCTTGGTGGTCACTTCCAGTATGCTAAGGGCAGTGTTTTCAAAACTTGAATGTGAAAATATATGCAGGGTATACCCCCATTCTTGCTATGCAGCCAAGAAAGCAAAATAGTTCATGAGTTCCATACACACACGGATACTTGAAAAAGACAGTGAACTAATTAGAACTAAAAGTTATATCAAAGTTAAAAAGATGAATGCCGAAAAATATTAACAATGCCATGGAAAATAACAACACAAATGATATCCATTTTCCTTTTTAAAATGAAAATAAATAATCTTTATTTGTCCTACCTAACAGTAATAATTAAGTATACACGTAAGGGGAAAAAAATTCTCTACGCCAGTACACATCTTAAATGGCTGAAAGGAGGAACAGATATGTATCTCTGCTATCGCGAGAGAATGAAAACTAAGAAAAGCAAATTTATGAAGAAGTCAGCCAATTCCTTTATAGTAAATACACGTACTGATTACACATCGATACGTGCGAATAAACATTCACATGCTGAGTTTACTTCTTTACCACATAAAACATATACTTCTCACTTTCTCGCTGATTTCCTCGCATTGTCTACCTCCCCCCCCCCCCAACTTCCAATCGAAACACGAGTGGGAAATTTCAGGTGTCTTTCCTCTGCGTCTTTTTTCATTAAAGAAATTGCAGAGTAAATAATGCTCAATTCAAATGAAAGAAATATAGATTATAGAGCAGGGGCTAAGATTCCCTTCATCCCCTTCACCCAGTGAAACTTTTCTCTCTGCCAGTGGCAATAACCACTACTAGAACGCCGCTCCTACTGCCGATATATTAAAAAAAAATACTAATCTTGCGTCGCAGGGTAAGAGAAATGAGAGTTAACCCTGCGCCGGTAGCATCCCTGAAGGCATTTTCTGACACAGTCTGCTTTGAAATGGGGTCTTTCGCTGTTTTTGTTTCCCACACGTCGCTGTATTACTACAACCTTGACGAGTGCAATCACCGTAGAGTGGCTGGCCCATCACAACAGGCTGCATTGTGGTTCGACAGACCGCGTCACGTGATAGGAAGATTTTGAGGTATAAAGAGGATGCTGTGACTGATGTTGGCATATCTCATCAAACAGTGGAATTATTCCGTGGCTTTGGAAAGGAGTGGAATTAATATCGTGCGCTTCATTCAGTTAGCCGCTGTGTGGCGCCACCACCTTCAAATATAAAAGAAACATGGCTCTATCGGTAAGTGTTCTAGTAGTACGCAAGCATACGTGTAGAAACTTATCAGAAATATATTATTTATACTTTTCTATCTGCATCTAAATATAATTTCTTTTTACCTCGCCGTACACGCTACAGAATGAGTATTTCTTCCATGTTTTTATATTTCAGTTTCTTTCTAAACCAATTTATTTTAGAGAATACTGATTACTGCAATAAAACTAAACTTTACTCTTCCCCTTTATAACATACGATATTTCCCTACCTATCCTTTCCTTCTTTCCCCTCCACATTTTGTCACATTATACAATATCCCATAATCTATGAGAATGTTTGATATATACTGACAATACTCGGTTATTATTAAGATTTTTTTAGATTAGAGAATTTTGTAATGTACATAAGAGAAAGAAGGGATGTTCAAATAAATGCTGAATCTCATGTTATGCTTTATATATGTAGGGAAGTATGGTTTAATGATATAAGCAATGCACTACATTTGACGTACTCAGCCCGTAAATACGAGTCAACGGGCAGTAAATTATCAAGATACCAAAACACATTAAATGTGGAGCGATCCGTAGTGCTGCAGTGCAGAATGAGGAAAGCATCAGGCGCAATCATTGTTAAACTGCTAAATGTGGACCGCTATACGGTTTTTTTTTTTTTTTTTTTTAAATCATTGCCTCTCTGTAAAACTCACAATGACATGACAACTTATGGTAACGTTTCGGTGTTTGCATATTTTAGACTACTGATTCCAAGTCAAGATAGCACTGCTAGAAATGTCTATTAGGAGATTTAATTACTTACTGTTATTAGTCAGTGGTAATATTGACATTACAATTGAGTGAATATTGGTGATGACAGCTGTAACTGGAATTTGATTAACAACATTACAGTTGAAACAAAATTAAAGAGTAGAATCTTGTTCACAGCCTTGCTCATGCAAGGACGTAAACTCGCAGGTTTCAACGTGCCATGTTTTTTAGCGTTCCAGTGGGAAAAGTAATGCATTTTTGTGACGTGAGCAGATCTGAACACGCTAGATGACGGAAATGTGTAGGAGGAAATGGATTTTGCTTGTCTCAAAATCGCAACATGAAAACGAGCTACCTGGAGAGTTTTCATGACAGGTACATTCTTCGAATTTCAAAATGAAATATGCAGAACAATTAAGTAAAGTAACACGAAGCTAAAGGGAGCATAAAACTGTTTATTAATACCTGCTGAAATTGCCCAAGTTGAAATGTTGATGTCTTCGAAGGGCAGATGCCATTAAGCTCATGATCAGAAAAATTAATATCTGCCAGTCAGCTTTTCGGATACTAATATTTCTGATCTATCCCATTGGTAGATTATTTTTTACTTAGTACAGATTTACTTATTGGTATTTTTCAAAAAATCTACTTATTCGTTTTTCTTAATAAATATTTCTTGATAGTTCAATAATGTCTTTAAGTGAAATGAAACAGGTTAATTAAGCTTAAAAGCAAGAGCTTGCATTCATCCACTACATACACCTACAAAAAGCGCAAGCTCTTGCACGTTAAAACTTTGGTATTTTTCTTTCTTTCTTTTTTTTTTTTTTTTTTTTTCAATATGCAATTTTAACTTTAACCTGCGTATGCGTACCTTACAGTTAAAATGGTTACATTTGTTACGTAATTATTGATTTTTATCAACACCAAAGGAAACAATGAGGCCCTTTTTGGGGTAGCGAAGCCATGGCTTATGATAAATCCCACACTAATGAGCCCCAATTCTAATGAGATAGCACTGCACAAATATCTTTCTGTGGCTAGTTCATTGATATGTCTGGAAGAAAAAATTTTTTTTCTTCTAATTTCTGTTTATAAAAAATTATTCTGAAATTGCCTGAAATTTTAAATATTTTATGTATAAATAGCCATAATAGTTGAAGAGGATATTTTTTAAAAAATTACATAGGTCAATGTAATTGTGCCATATAATACTGCTAACATCGATTTTATCTCTAAATTTGCACATTCTCAAATGAATAGGTGTTATATTAATTGCCTCAATCATGCTTGCGTGCTTACTGCTTCTCAACTTAGAATAAGTTGGTGATGCGCCTAAAACTAAATAAAATAAAAAATTCTGTACTTATAATAATTTATAAAAATAAAAAATAATAATAACAGTTGGGGATTTTTAGTGCGCCACGTGTGCCATCTTAGCACCATAGTGCTAAGATGAGGTTTGGCGAATGGCTATAGATGCGCTAGTGTTCGTCTACTGCACGCTAAAGAAGTATACAGCAGGTGATTTATTATATTTAAAAATTTTTGTTCATTCTTTGAGACCCTGTTAATTCAAATCAAGCTGACGAGTAGTCCTCCTGATCAAAATGGTTGCTGACCTACTTTATAACGTAAAGATCGGTGGGTTGAACTAAAGGTGCCATATTTCAGTGAGATTTGGCACCTTTATAGGTATTTTATAGGTTTACCTCCCCATTCACTTCCCGCTCCAGCGAAACGGTAACTTTTACATTCCATGATTTAATTTTTTTTTCTTTTAATAATATTCCGATACAACCTATTGTGGCGTTTATATCTTCGCTGTAGATTTATTTTTGGTAGTTAATATAACACCACAATAACCAATAGGAAGAGCATTTTTTTACGGAAACGTACGGTCCAATCTTGTAACATGTACACTTCTGTCTGTACATTACCCCAGGACCACATTAGTTTTCTTCACTTATTTTAAAACAGACATTAGGCATTTATTTTTAATGAGCTATTCAATTTTACTCGATGTTCAGGTGTGCGCTATCCTTCAATGGCAAACTGCTGTATTATTATTATTATTATTTTTTTTTTTTTAATTCGTAAATTCAAGTTTTTATTTCATCTTGAATTTATATCGTATTAATTTCCATATAATTGGCAAAACAATAAACAGTAAACTGAATTAAAAATTAGAAATTATGTCTTGAATTCATTTAAAGCTAAACAAACTGAAATTAAAAAGAAACTTAAGAGGTAGCAAATTTATTCCTTCATGAGAGTCAGAGAAGAGAAGTCAGTAGTTCTATGTGCATAATCAGGAACAACATTATCTGTAAATTATGTTGCGCTCTTTGTTCCAAATAGAGCTCTGAACTTTGAGAATTGTAATCTATATCTTCTCTGGTATCATATTAATGATGATTAATATTAAAAGAAAATTTACAATTTTTTGCAAATTTCCATATACAGTACAGTTCCTAAATAGTTCCTGGCAGTTTCTCTACTATCATAAAATTTTAAGATCATAAACTTTTATTTAAAAAATATATACATATGACTGTCATCCACACTTAAATTTTCGGTGCTACTTATATACTTACTTAAGATACTGACAATCAAGCTGATAAAATTGGCTCACATTATAGCTTACAAACAGTAATAACACATTAGTAGGGTTATTATAATTGCTAAACATTTTTGTTTTCTAAATTATTTCCATCAGTGAAATTACATTTGTATGCACAGTACAACCTCAAAATGAAAATACTTACCAGTAACTGCAGAACACTCCCATGAGGTCAACATCAACGCATTTTTTTCTGTTGTTTCACTCAGTTCTTCAAAATAAATCTGCAACCAAGGAAGTTTCCTTCATTTAGCTTTTATTAGATTTCAGGATGTATATTATAAGTGAGAATATAATTAAAACACAATGGAAAATAATTATATCGATCATTGACAGATTAATTATGTAATAAAAAACACTCATCCTATGTCAACAATTAAAAGTTAACTTATTAAGGACTATGACCAAATTATGAAGTTAAGTCCCTTGCTGGATTAAAAATTCGATACTTATTTGGATATAACTTCCCTTTTTTCCTATGACACTCTTGCTTCTTTTAACTACCGTTAAGATTACAAATACGTCACTAACATTTTGTACAATAATAAATGACAAAATTATACTGTTGGCAAAACCTTTGTTTTCGTATAGACTCACTTACATACTGTTATTCAAAATGTTGATAATTTATTTTTGATAATTAAATTAGAAACCAACACTGTTTTTATTTATTTATTATTGTTATTATTTATTTATTTTTATTTTTTTATTTTTGAAATTCAGCAGGGTACATTAGTATTGACAGTGGTCTAAGAGTATAAAACAAGCACTCCCTGCAGAGATTGTCCTATTAAAATCTGTATCGATGAAGTTAAATATTAATTAATAAATATTTATTAATTTAAAAATCATAAATTAGTACACAGAGGTAAGAATGAAAGTTCCAATGCTCATTTTATACTACTAGGATTTTTTTTTATGGTGATTAATGCTTCAACTTTGATCGAAGTTGCCAATTCGAATCTTAACAATAGCCAAATGCTTTGATATGTTCTGGTATGTTTTTGTAGCAAAAATTCTAAAAATTATTTTTTCCTTCTTTAGATTCCGTATATCATTGTGGTCTTAGCCCTCTTCATGACAGAAGAAATTTCTTGTGCTCCTAAAAGCAAAACAGACGAGTTAAAACAGGAAAGTCGAGTGAGCGAAAGGTACGCCAGTGCTACAGGCCATAAAGGTGGTTTCGCTGCAGTATCCTTCGGTGGCTATGGAGGACAAGATGATAAAGGAGGTTATGGAAGTCAGGGAGCAGGTGACGAAGAGAAAACAGTTATAGTTTCTAGCAGAGGAAAGGGTAGAGGAGGCGGAAAGGGTGGTGGTGGTGGTGGTGGTGGTGGCGGATATGGAGGAGGAGGAGGAGGGAAAACGGGGGGTTATAGTAGGGTATATTTTATAAAAGGAGGAAATAGTGGAAGTGGTGGAAAAGGTGGTGGGAGTAGCAGAGGAGGTGGAGGAGGCGGATATGGAAAAGTAGTACTAGTTACAGGCGAAGAAAAGGGATATGGTGGCGGTGGAGGATACGGCGGTGGAAAGGGATATGGTGGCGGTGGAGGATACGGCGGTGGAAAGGGATATGGTGGCGGTGGAGGATACGGCGGTGGAAAGGGATATGGTGGCGGTGGAGGATACGGCGGTGGAAAGGGATATGGTGGCGGTGGAGGATACGGCGGTGGAAAGGGATATGGTGGCGGTGGAGGATACGGCGGTGGAAAGGGATTCGGTGGCGGGGGATACGGCGATGGAAAGGGATTCGGTGGCGGGGGATACGGGGGCGGAAAGGGATTCGGTGGCGGAGGATATGGGGGCGGAAAGGGGTTCGGTGGAGGAGGATATGGCGGGGATGATTCTGGAAAAGAATTCATTATTGAGAGTTACGGTAAAGGGGACGAATATGGAGGAGGAGGGATAGGTTCCATTGGACTTAGTGGGTATGGTGGAGAAGACCTGAGTAAATTATTTTTGGCAAGTGGATATGGGGGAGGAGGAGGAGGAGGAGGCATTCATTACGGTGGAAGTAGTTATGAAGGAGGTGACTCAGAAAAATTTATTTTGTCGGGTTATGGGGGAGGAGGCGGTGGGGAAGAATCTGGAAAATTCGCCCTAACCGGTTACGAAGGGGGTAGTGGCAGCGAAGGACATTCTGGGAAGCTTCTCCTATCAGGTTATGGAAGTGGAGGTGAAGAACAGTCTGGGAAATTTATTTTAAGCGGTTACGGGGGAGGAGATGGTGGAGAAAAATCTGGGAAAGGCGGCTTCATAATCACGAGCTTTGGTGTAGGGAGCGGTTTCGGAGAAGGGGAAGGTAGTTATGGTAAGGGACTTCCTCTGGGTTATGATGGCCATAACGTTGGAGGTTACAGTGGAAGTATTGGAAAAGGTATTTCTTTGGATAGCGGAGGGCAGGGGGGTGATTCTGGTAGTGAATACGGAAAAGCTATAGATTTTGGAAGCTTTGGGGGTCAAGGCGGCGGGTACGGAGGTGATGGCGGGTTCGGGAAAAGCATTACTTTATCTTATGGAGACGGTGGAGGGGTAGTGGGTGGAAAAGAAGGGTATTCACAACCTATCTCTGTAGAGGGCGGACATTATGGGAATTTGGGGGGTATAGAAGTGGGAAAATCTTTAGGAAAAGGGCTCCTTGTGTTTGAAAGCAAAGGTCTTGGTGGTGGGTATGGAGGTGGTTACGGGAAGGAAGGGGATGCTCTCGGTGCATCTTATGAAAGTTTAGGTAGTTTTGATGACGGTGGGAAAGGAGAGTTACAAGTTCTCGTCCTTGGTGTAGATACTAAAGAAGGAGATCAATCATCAAGCAGTGGAGGGGGAGGATTCCACTGACACATCCTTATTAATAGCTGTGCCATTACTTGGCTCTATCATTTAATAGTGTGTGATGTTAACAAGATACAGACCACGGTATAAGTGACCATAACACATTTGGAACTTAATTGCTGTGCTCCGCTAACTGACTGGAAGAAAAAGGCAGCCTAATAAATGCTACAAAACATTTTTGATACTGTTCAGAATTTCCTGAATAAAGCCAATTATTTTGTAGAAGGAAAATTAAACAAGGACGATCATTTTTAGCTCAAAGATGTATGACAGCTAAGAATTCAACTGAAATCCAAAATGCTGTTTATAGAGTTAAAAAGTAATTTCTGTGTATGCTATTTGAAATTGAGGACAACATCATTAAGTGAATAATTACAAAAAAACACTTGTACGTAACAAAACAAATGAAGAATTTCTTCCTCATCATCATCGTAAAGAGATGGAGAGAGGAACACACATTTTTCAAAGTTAATCAATTATGAAGGAAAGTAAAAAAAAAAAAAAAAAAAAGGATATGGTGCTTAGAACAGCAGCAAGGCTTATTTCTCCGTGTGTCGGCTGAAGTGTTCGACTATTCAGAAGGATGAATGAACAGTGTCGTTGCAAAGAGGACAATGTCAGTCAAAAAAAGTGCTCTGTGCTCATCCGTGGCAACGTGGTGCCTACGACAACTTTTCATATCGACAAAACTCAAAACATAATGACTAACCCTGCATTATTCGCAAAGATCAATCTCCCCCTGATCTTTGTATGAAAATTGTGTATAGCAATCCTTATCTTACATATCAATTCTACTTCACCGAAATATTTATGTAAGCTAGTCTCGCCATTAAATATTTTGTGATTCTTATTTGTGTGCTTATTTGAGTACCTTCGGAACTTTCACACAAAAATATTTATAACAACGAAACTGACTCTTTCAGTGGATAGTAATTTTGAAACGTTTTGAATGTATTTACACTCTCTCTCAACCCTGCTCTCTAAGCCGAAAACTATGAATCTAATTTCAAAAAATTTTCTAATGTCTCACATAATTAAATTACGTTTAATAATTAAGTTATCTTTAGAAATCAATTCATTTACTAGAAAAAGAAAGCAACGAGGCAAATATTCAAAGCAATCCACTGGTTAGGGCTGTGGCAGGATAAAAAAAATTTAAAAAAAGATTAATTCAAATTTTATGGTTATTATAAAACTCATCCGTATAGTAGGGTGAAGAATGGTCATATTTTCAAACTATGTCAACCACTGCTAACCACATACTCGTAAAAAATTACAACCTCAAGCACTTAATAAGCATTAAGTTCATAATTTACTACTTTAAATTTACAGCTTAGTATTCCTATTAAATATTATGAGAACACTAGATGATTGTTCTTAGAGTAAACAAATTAATTAGATTAATTAATTGGAGTAAACAAAACAAATTTTAAGTTAATTTTATTGCGTTAAACTGGGTTACAAATAACAAGAATGTATCTATATATCGTATAAAAAGAAACCTTAAGAACTGCATAATCAACCTACTCAACTGAAATTTATATAAACTATAATTGGCGACGTTTCTGGATCCCATATAGAATTGTCCTCCAATAGAGCGAACAGCCACGAACAACGGAATGCAGATTCCAAGGATGAGAAAAAAAATTTTCCCTTTCCAAAAGTTTAATTAATTATAATTAAATAGGATGGCTGTGCAAACGTTAACTTAAATACACAAAAACATTACTTTTTTTTTTATCTATAACCCCATTTTAACACGATGATATGATTTTCGAGTTCCTGAAATCAACCTTCATTCGTCTACGAAAATTATGTCCAATGCTGACTTTGAGCAACAAATCTTTTAGCGATTCACATGAGTTTATAGACCAAAGGATGTCAGGAACTTTTTGTGACGTGGAGTAGTGGTCCATTGAGTAGACCGGAGTTCAAGCCCCTGACTGCTAAATACGGTCGATCTGCCAACCCGCACTGGACCAGCGTGGCAGATTATGATCCATTTCCCTCAGCATGACTTGTTGAGGAGGCTTCCATGCTGCAGTGGGTTGATAATGGCTGCAGTTTACCTTTACGATTCACGTCTAGTTGTGGCCCTGGGCAGGTTTTCGAAGTGATCGCCTTCCTGGTGGCAAAATGACCAGAAACAAATAAACAACACTTATATTGCACAAACATAACATTACACACATTTCTGGCTATTTTACATCACTGGTACCACGGCGGAGTTTACATGTTATGCTTTAAACGCAGTAGTATAAAATTTTTCTCGTTTATTTATTAAGTCTTAAGCAGATTACAAGTTATTAATGTATCGTATAATTCTGATAATAAGTGCTGCATGTATTCGTAACGAGTGTTATATATAATGTAAAATTGTATATAATATTATTCTCTGTTGCATAACAGAATGTATCTACACCCCCTAGCCAATGGTGTAACCGGGTGTCTCCTAGGAGAAATAAAGATAATAATAATAAATAACGTTCTGGTGCCACCCTACACAAACTACTATACATGTCTGCATATGTTTGGCAGGTGGCGTCGTAAGTGCCTCTTATAGTGCACTTACGGACTAGTGAATTTATTTTGGTAAATGACATCCGGATGGAGTTGATATCGATTCAATACCATAAAGATTTGGCATTTCTGCATTAAAATTTTTATTTAATTCGCTACAGTAATTGAAGAGTTATTTTAGTTTAAATATATATGTCGGATCAGCATCAAACACTTTTTCACCGTGGTAGATCGGTAGGGAATTCAATACTTCACTTGGACCACAAACCAAGTATTACAACTTTCCACAATAATTGTGAGGAAATTTCCTTTTTGGCTGGAAAATTGTAATAACAGGTGCTGATCGTTATATTCATATCTTTCTTTTTTTTTGTTGAAGAATTAATCAAGATCTACTAAGTTTCAAGATATTTTCGTTTCCATAGAAATAACCTTAGCGCCACGACTGTTATTTCGATTTCTTTCCATGATGTTATTATTAGAAATATACTTTTGCAAAATAACTAAAGAATGATCTTCTTGGAGCTCTACCCTATCTGTGAACATCTTTCTAGGCTAAATTTATGCAAGATAAAAATCATTTTCACTTAGTTTCGGTTTACATTGAAATAACATATGGAAACGATCGCTACCTATATTAACGAAGCCATTGTGGGTCTGAATAATTCCTTTCCAGACACGTGTTATAGCGCTAATTCTGCCGTTGCTTATTTTTCAAAGATCCCAAGACTAAATTTTCTGTATTCGTCCTATCTAGATCTTTTCAAAAGCTTCGATATAAGTACTTTAAGTGCCAAATGAAAAGTTCAAGGCGAAGCGTAAAACCACATATTTTGCTAAAAATAACCGAATCAATCGCTATAACTACGTAATAAATACGTATTAAAGAGGCCTACCGCTCTTAGCCAGCAACAGCTATCACAGTTAGCCACTTGCAAGTGTAAAATAAGATTTTTGTAAACACCGGATGGACGCGTTCATGTAAGATGCAAATTAGGCCAAAGGGAGATGGTAGAGTGGCTCCACGTGTCGCTGGAAAGTTCGAGAGGTGGCGAGAGATACCTCTTTGAACCCAGTGCTTTTCCATGACTCATCATGAGAAAACATCAGACATCTTAAGACTCGGCTCCTACCAATGAGAAAGAAGTTTTGTATAAACAATGTGGGTAGGCTTGGGACATAAAAAGCAGACCCTTGCAAGGGAAAGGAAGACGACGGACGGAGAGGAACAGGAGGACACGAAAGGAAGGACCAAAGAGCCCAACGAGAAGCTGATCATTGTTCTGCCGAGCTAACTGAAGAGAGCCACAGCGTAGACCGATCAACCTAGTGTGATCTCTAGAGCGGGAAAGTTAAAATGATATGAATATGAAAAAATGATAGTAATCATGGTACCGTTAAAATGTTTCCTTTCTAACCTTGCTTATTGCTAAAATGATCCTATTGAAAGATAACTACTGGAACTAAAGATGAAAAACCTTAAACATAAAAGATTTGACCTTATAATTGCTGAGCTTGTTTTAATTAACATGTCTAAGGGAATATTTTGATGAAATACCTTGTTAATGAAATGACTTGGTATATCCTTTGAATGAAGTATGTAAAATTCTCTCTTGTTATATTAAATCCTGTTATGTTTCTGTGTTATTCGAGTTTCTTCTTTGACTGCCAAAACCTCACATTCAACCACTAAAGTAGTAAAGCTAAACGTTAAAACATGATTAGGAGGTAACTGCGGTGTCAAGCAAGTTAATTACTCGATAAATGCAACGCTAAAGTTCAAACTGCAAGATGGAGAGGGAATGAAACATTCTCCCTCCACATCTTGAGGGTATATGAAACTGTCCTATAAAAACCACTAGACGATAAAACAGAACTATATTCCAGATTAGGCGAGATGAACACATTAAAGCAAATTAAGATGGCCAACCAAAAGAAAAGAGTCGAAACCGATGTAACTACACCTGGAACAAAAAGTATAAGTTATGCCTAGATTAAGCAGTTCTGATACGGCCACACCCCAGAACTCGTGTAGGTAAAAAGAAGATAACGGAAGAACAGGAAAACTTGAGCAAGAAGAAAATCTACCAGAAAGCCTAACGAGCGGGGTAACACACGTTAAAAAAATTATTGTATTCCTATGAAGGAATAAAATATTCTTACTAAAATAAATTATTCGCTTTCTTCATCATTACTATTGCTGCGTGTACGACATTGTTTATATATTACAAATTATGTGCTTCTTGGGCCATTGTCCTTGATTTTTGTTCATGGCCCTTCATGTGTTGGAGTGTATGTTGTCTTAGAGAATATTAATAAAGTCTGACTGTAACACGGGTTATTACACTTGGTGGAGGGAGGGAAGCAAAAAATCAAAAGTTGTGCCTCAGTCAACTTGGAATTCCAGGATACTGAAATAAAAGATCTGAATGGACCGAAAGTTCGGGTCAGAAACTCAGTTTTTATTATTGAGTTTCTTCGTGAAACTCAATAATAAAAATTAATAGTGAAAAAAGTATTACAGTATTCGTTTTCTTTAAGGTTTACACATTTTAACAACAAAAAAAAAAAAAAAAAACGAAATTTGTTATGGAAATTATTTCCTAATAATTTATTAAATATGTATTATATATACATAGAAATACAATACAGCAAAACATCTGTCGCTCCATAGCATTATTACCTACTACATGCTGGGAAAACAGAATATAAAATAAGAATATGCCAGTATGACAAGCCAAGTAAGTCGATGGACAGAAAGTAAACCAGTAAGTGAGGGAGAGAGAAACATATCGAGATAAACAGTGCTGCAGAAGGAATGCGTACCTAAAATAGAGTGAATGAAAATTAATAAGGATATAAAATATAAATTTACAAACATGCTAATTAATTCAAATTTAGCAGCACCTCTTGACGGTACCAGATCCAAATAGCGAAATATCACTGCAAACGGCGAAAACCAACTACAACGATTTGACACAGTGTGAAACAAAAATAAAATAGACCAACTATTGTGCCTCATCTCGTCGGAAGGCCACTACGCTAACAAATAGCCAGGGAATTACTACAAATCAATGCATCGGTGACTTCACATACACCAATCAACCCCCCAGTGCAACAGATTTGAATAATGATGTCTCTTATGCAGTGAAAAATTATACTATAACGCATAGGTGTTCTCAAACTCTGATACGCATACCACTAATGGTACACCTAATTGTGCCAGATAGCAACAAGAATCCATAAGGGTAAAAAAAAAATTAATTATTTACAAATACAAATTTGTACATATAAAAAACGTTGATATAATGTATGTGGCGGTATTTTTTTTTAAGCAGTAAGTTAACCAAAAGGTTGAGAACCCCTGCTATAACCGATCAAAGCACTCACACGGTCTTTCTTTCTTTTCCTTATTATTTTCTTTATTATTTATTTAGTAAAGCTTATTTTTATCTTACACGGTCAGCAGTCAGTTGAGATCTAATGCGCCGCTCATACTGCTATAGTTTAATTTCTTTTGAATTTACTTTGATTTAACTGTTACTTTATGTCAGTGGTTTGGTGTTGCCCTGTGAATGCTCTGATCTGTTACTACATAATTTTTCTCTCCTTAAGGGCCACCATTATGCAAATCTATTGCACTGGCGGTTGATTAATGTATCTGCTGACGATGCATTGATGTGTTTAACGTTCGAAATGCAGTAACGAATGGAGCACAAAGATCGGTCTATTCTACGAATTTTTTTTTCACCCAGTTCACCATGTTGTTGTGGTTGGTTTTCGTTTAAGTGTACAATATTTCACTCAATTTGGACTTGGAGCCATTAAGGCACAGTCACTAAATTTGAATTAATTGGAACTTTTGTAAATTTATATTATTTAGTTTTCTTATTAATTGGCATTCTTTCTAAATTATTTTAGGAGTGCATTCCTTCTACAACACCCTTTATCTCGATTTATTTCTTCCCTCCCCTTATTATGTTGCTGCAGTTAAGTACTGATTTATTTTCTATTCGCCATACGACTGGCATATTCTTATTTTATATTCTAATTATACACTAAGTGATCACTGAATTATGACCATCCCTATGAAAACTGAATGCGATCTGTTGACCACGTAAGGTACGAGAGTGCGGAGTTAGTCGACCTACGTAGCATAGATAAGGTGTCAGTGGTTCAGTAGGCAGTAAAATTCCGAGCGTGACGGGTAAAAGGAAGGATTTATCGGACTTGGATAAAGGACAGATTGTGGGTGCTCGACGAGCTGGTGCCTCGATTTCCCAAACGGCTAAACTGGTGGGGTGTTCGAGAGCCGCCATAGTTAAAGTGTACCAGGACTGGCGTCAAAATGGTCAAACAACGACCCGACGACTCGTACAGGCGAAAAGGCGCAGCACTGTTGAAGAGTTGACTACACAATACAACACGGGCCAACCCAGAACAATATCTGGCATGACTATGCGTCGCATGCTCGAACTTATGGGATATACCAGCAGACGACCCCTACGGCATCCTCTCCTAACCAAGATTCATCGGCGTTAAAGACTCGCCTGGTGAAAAGAGCATGCAAGTTGGACGTTAGAAGACTGGAAGATGGTGTGCTGGTCGGATGAGTCACGTTATTTACTCCACACCGTAGATGGTCGTGTACGGATTTGGCGTCAACAACAAGAAGCTCTTCATCCACCATGCATGGTATCAAAAGTGCAGGCCGGTGGAGGCGGTTGAATGGTGTGGGGCATGTTTCACTGGCAGGAACGTGAACCTCTGGTGCATGTGGAACAACATATCAGTGGTCTCGGCTATCGTCAACCTCTTGCTGACTGTGTACACCCCGCTTTTTTCCGGAATAGCGATGGTGTCTTCCAAGATGACAATGCGCCGAGCCATCGGGCACCTGTTGTGCAGAAATGGTTTGAGGAACACAAGTTCTGACTTCCAGCATATCGATTGGCCTCCGAACTCCCCCCCCCCTGCCAATCCCATAGAGCACTTGTTGGACACTATGGAAAGGCATATCAGGTGTCTGGATACACCAATCACCTCCATAGCTGACTGCATTACACACAGCTTGGTTGGTTGGCCATACCTCCCGAACGTTTCGGACAATTTGGTGAATCAATGCCACGTCGGATAGCTGCTGTACTGAAGGCAAAAGGAGGACCTACGAAGTATTAGGTAGATGGTCATAATTCAGTGATCACTTAGTGTATATATCTATCCATACATTAAAAACGTTTTCTTCCTAGTGATATTTATTGGAGCCAATGGGAGAAGAGGGCGAGGCAATTACGTCACTACAAATGCAATTAATTATTGACAACTGCCTCCAATACGTTCACCAACCTTGTGCACGTGAATCTCTCTCTCTCTCTCTCTCTCTCTCTCTCTCTCTCTCTCTCTCTCTCTCTCTGTAACATTTGATTAGCAAACACTGACTCTGTAGCAAACACTAAGACAAACATTTTAACAAAAACAGCAACCCTGTCTATCCCACGGAAAAAACCAAGAAAGCAGACATATAACTATAATTATAAATAATATATAATAACTATAATAAAGCAGACATATAAATATATATAACAAATAGCACTATATAATAACTGTATGACAGAAAGTATATTCCCAAAAATATGGAAAAAAGCAGTGTTAAGATTAATTCTCAAAACAGTTCCCTGGTGGTTCCCCGAACTGACTATACTCATAAGTAGGGTACACCAGGCGAGGAGACATTTTCAAAGAGCCAGAACATCTTTGCCACAAAATGAGGTGGATGCACTGAGAGATTCTTATAGAACTTTCAGGAATCATTCAGCCCTCATAAGAGACAAGAAGAAGGAATGCTGGAGGGACTTGGTGGGAACTACTGGAAACAATAACCCTTGGGGAGTTGTCTACAGAATAGTGACCAACAAGCTGTCAAGAGGAGATGTCTTATAAACTACTGTCAAACCAGATGGAACCCCAACCTGTGTTGGGTGGATTCTGTAAATAACATCCTAGACAGTATCATTCAGACTGAAACTGGGAATCATTCCCCCACCCAGCTAGACATTATAAAAGAAAACACTGAATATGAATGCCAATATTTAACCTCTGTTTACTATAGAAGACTTAGAAATGGCACTATCTAAAACCAAAAACAATAAATGCCCAGGTTTTGACCTCTTAGAGGTTGAGATTATAAAAAAATTAGCGGAAATAGCACTATATAATAACTGTATGACAGAAGATATATTCCCAAAAATATGGAAAAAAGCAGTGTTAAGATTAATTCTCAAAAACCCTGAAAAACTCACTTCTGATCCCAAATCATATAGACCAATAGCCCTACTCCATGTACTAGAGAAAATATATGGAAGACTAATATATAGCAGATTAGCTCAATATTACACAGAAGCAGGTTTGCATTCCAACAATCAGTACGGTTTTAAACAGGGCAATTCTACGGAGGATGCCATGCACCACCTACTGACAACAGTTAAAAACACAGAGGAGAAATATACGCTGGCAATCTCCATTGACTTTGCTGGGGAATTTGACTCACTCTGGTGGCCTAGTGTCCTTAGGAGACTCCGCCAGGCAAATGCCCCACAAAACCTCTATAAGGTAATAAACAGCTACCTTACAGACAGAAGTGTCTCAGTACGCACAAGGTTCCAGGAATTGACACGTAGTGTGAATAAAGGCTGCCCGCAGGGTTCAATCTTTGGCCCTTTCTTCTGGAAAATTGTTTTGAACGAATTTCTGGTTTTGGATCTGAGCCCCGTGAAAAGCCTGGCCTCTGCAGATGTATGATTTTCCTTGTAAAAGGTAACAGGAGACTGGTTGTAAAGAAAAGATCAAATGCTGCCCTCTTGCAGCTGCAGGAGTGGGCACAAATGCACATGCTCAAAATATCGCCTGAAAAAACCAAACAAATACTTCTAAAAGGCAATTTGAACATAAGAAGAGGTCCACAATTCAAAATTAACACAACCACTATAAAAATGGTAACAGAACTAAAATATCTTGGCGTGATCTTTGATTCAAAATTAACTTTTTACCCCCATTTTATCTACTTGGTGAAGAAAGTGAGAAATTATGCAGGTATGATTGCCAGGATCAGTCGAGCAGACTGGAGACTCAAAAGGAAGACCCTGGCAATCATATACCGTGCAATGTTCCTACCTGTTATCACCTATGGAGCCGGTGCGTGGTTCACCCGCTCGGCCATACTAAGAAATAGGAATAAATTAGAATCAATACAAAGGACAATACTACTACTCACTATTACCAAAACATGTCGCACAGTAAGCATACCTGCACTACAGTTGCTAGCCGGAGCTCTCCCACTTTACCTGGAAGTAGCCAAAAGAGGCTTATATTATAGATTTAAAAAGGGCATATCCACAGAATTTCTGGGGATAGCCCTTGATACAACCAACACCTTCAATGATGAAAGAAAAAGAATAGCCACAAAGCTCCATGAGCTATGGCAAACAAAGTGGGAGAAGGAAACCAGAGATCTGGTTACCAAACTGTTTCTGCCACAGCTGTCAATGGTTAACCCAAAGCCATCTAAGTGGTATGCCCCTGGACTTTATATGAATGTATAATATATGACATCCCCAGAACAGAGCTAATAGCACAGATTGGCCGCTTTCCAGGGGAGAAGAACATCTGTTCATCATAGAAGAGGAAAATTATAAAGCTTTTACATCTTTCACACAAAGTATTCGAAATGCGCAGAACAATCCAAAGAATGCCAATTCAGTCCCCCAGCAATTAAACAATAATCAATAGTTAAAATTGCCCAAGTTTCCCACCATGCCCAGACGATGACTTAAACTGTCAGGATAGCAGTATTCTGCACTCTGACAGAAACCTGACATGACAAAACTCCCCAGGACTACCCTGCCATGTGTAGGAACCTAGGGCCCACACCAAATAAATAACCATGTGGGGGAGCGAGATGTACAGGCAGCCAGGGAAGCAGATTAGCTGAAAAATATCAGTAAGCTAGTAGCAAAGGGATGTATTTGTAAATATATAACCACAGTATTTGTAAATACTGTGGTTTGGTATTTTGTAAATATTTGTATAGTTTGTAAATATTTCACTTAAATATTTTAGTCCTGTTTGTGTTTGGCGCCTCCGTAGCCAGGTGGGAAGGAGCAGCAGTGCGTAGCACACGCTTCTTGATTAGACCGGGGTTCAAGCCTGTCACCACCAAATACAGAGGATGCGGAAAGGTCAGGGAATGACCACCGCATATCCCCGGAGCAATATGGCCTTAGTTGCTAATGCTCCTGAAAACCAAATAACAAACAAACAAACACCTGTTTGTTTGTTATTTGGTTTTTAGGAACATTAGCAACTAAGGCCATATTGCTAAGGGATATGCGGTGGTCATTCCCTGACCTTTCCGCATCCTCCCTATTTGGTGGTCACGGGCTCGAACCCCGGTCTAATCAAGAAGCGTGTGCTATGCACTGCTGCTCCTGCCCACCTGGCTACGGAGGCGCCTCTATTTTAGTCCTGCTCTTTCAGATACAACAATATTCCTCATGCATTATGGAACCTGAAGCGAAAGGCCTTTTCCTAAGTGACCTATGTAAACGCAGGTAAATAATTACATAGTGATATTGGCTGAAGTCCAGGTTAGTATACACCAGCAGGTAGTTCGATGAAAGCGAGGAACACGGCGATAATTGACAGGTGAAGGCAACTCCCTACCTCCCTTTTCTTTTCTGATTGTTTTGTGTGGTCGAGGAGGGAGCTTATCTTAGGTGGGGTGTTTATCCTTCCATCGCACTGTTTTAAAATGGGAAAACGAGTTCCCGATTTAAAAACAGCGGCAAATGTTGGGAAAAACACCCTAGTCATATCAACCTAGTTTGGGAGGGGAAAGCAGTGGCATCAGCCAATCACTGTTTTGTTCCTGTTCGTTTGTCAAAATATGGGAGTCACAACTTGTCAATCACTGCTTTCCCGCTGTTTTGCTTGCCGCCATGTTGGAGGGTGTATGGAGGGTGTATAGCTGGAGTTTTGCCGTGATATTTTTTTGACCTTGAGAATGCCGCGCACTACAAATATCACAGGTAAATAATTACGTAGATCATTTCCTGATTAGATATCGACCAGTGCGTTTCTACAGGTGTGTCTTTTACTTCTACAATTTAGGTAGAAAAGCGTGCGCGGGGGTGGGCGAGCAAAGTGAGCAGGGGCGAAGCCCGCTAATATATATATTATATAAACATTGGTACACCAATATTTTCTATTACAGTAGACACTCGATTTTCCGGGATGGATGGTAAAAAGAAATTCCCGTATAATCGATTTCCCGGTTAATCCAAAAAATACAGTAAGCCACAGACATACGTAAGAGATACGTTTCAGGACTTCTTACGTAACTCTGTAATGACTAATAAAATATTGCTGCTATATCCCTAATATGCCAAAATTACAAAAACCACAATGTCCTCAGAAGAATGAAGAAAATAGTTATATATTTAGTTCAATTAAAAACTTTATCTGGGGACATCGGTGAAGTAGCCGGAGTGGCATATAAGAAAAGAAAACATAAAAGGAAGAAAAAACGCATGTTACTGTACTGTAAAAACTGATATGTATTTCGTAGCCCTGGTTATTATAGTTTTATTATTATCTTTATTTTCTCCTAATAGACACCCGCTTACAGCTATTAACCAGGGGGTGCACATTCATATATACAAATATAAGTTATATACATAATTATCCATTTATAATTTATACAAATCATTGTCTTTATAAATTATACATTGTCTAAATTATACAAATTATACATTGTCTAATTAATTATATTATACATATCATTGCCTTATTTTTACATGACAGGCAGATAGAAAGAGAGCACAAGCATAATTTGCAATTTTACAAGGAATTAGAGAATGTTCACATCTACAGCACTATTTACAGCGAGATAACAGAAAGACAAGACGTCCAATATAAACATAACAGGAGCAAAAACAGTCCCGACCAGTTCATTCTTCATTTCCTGCATTCTCTTTGGTTTTCATCTGTGAGCTTCACTCAACATTTATAAGTGGAGTAATGCATTCTGAAACATTTCAGTCCTGTACCTCTTCTCTGTACAAAGCTTTTCTGGGTCTGCTTGAAGATCGTTGTAGATCTTAATACTGTTAGAAGGAAAAAAATCGCCGAAGGTTTTCCAGCTGCGTGAGCGCGCTACTGATTGGAGGGGATGGTGTTCTATTCGCGTATTGGACACGCGAGTAGTGCATATTGGACACGCATTTGTTTTACGTCAAAATTTTGAATAATTTCATGTTTTTGTTCAGTTGAAAGCACAACTCTTGCGTTTGTCAATAATTTCCGCGATTTCTAAACAAAAAAAAAAAAAGTTACTATAAAAAAAAATTCCTACATCTGACAATAAAGAAACAAAATTTGTCCTTTTGCGGTGCGACGGAACAACAATCGGCGCGGCACACTAAATCAAACTAAACATTTTATCGCTTTTTTTTTTGAGCGGCGGATGGGAAGACAGCGGGGATTGCAAGATGCGCAATAGGTACACTAATCTCCTAATGACGACTTATAACGGCGCTTCTTGTCACTTATTTACGACTTGCAAAATATTTGTTTATACCTAATCTAGTTATTACTTGAATTTTATGATTTCTGGTTGGCTGTTTTTTTTTTTTTTTTTTTTTTTTTTTTGGAGTCTTAGAGTGTTCCGGTTAATCTGATTCCAGTAAATCGAGAGTCTGCTGTATTTAATAAAATATTCAGCACTCTCCCGTTATAAAAACACCATGCATTCCTGAGCAGGAGTGGATTAGCAACTTTTTTTTTTTTTTTTTTTTTTTTTTTTTCAGGGAAGCAGCTTTACGATGGAGAGTGAACGGAGGGAACCCGCGATAAAAACTTTCTTTTTGCTCAAAGCAGCTATGCGAGTCAGTAGAGTTGCCATCTGTTAAAAATAGGTGACAGAAAAGGTGATTTGGGAAGGAGGAAAGGTGGGGTCGTGAAGGCAATCCTGATTTTTCTGCTAGCAAAATACGAATTTTTTTTTTTTTAGATTACTTTCTTAAATATTATTTATCAAGAAAATTACTACATGGACTCTTTTGTGATAACTATTTACTTGTGCAAATTTATTGTTCCTAGTTTGCAACCTTATCAATACCATAGTTTAAGACAGTGGAGCACAACCTTCGAGTCTCAGGCAGCTGTACAGCTCTCTCTCCGTACAAAACTCTAGTTTTCCCTCATAATACTTATAAAAAGGAAAATTTATTCTTAAAAAAATGTTTGGTTTGTGGTTATTTCAGTTAAAATAACAATTAACATCCAAGTTCAAGTTTCATACTGAATGTTTTACTTATTTTTCCTAAAATAAAATAAAAAATACACGCACGTACATGTTTAAAGAATTTTGTAATTATTTGATTGTGGCCAGGTGGGGAGGAGCAGCAGTGCGTAGCACACGCTTCTTGATTAGACCTGGGTTCGAGCCCGTGATCACCAAATACGGTTGGCCGACCGGGCTAGCCGAGTGGGTAAAGTACCTGCCCGGCAACCCAAAGGTCGCGGGTTCGATTCCCGCCTCGGGCTTGGATCAAAGTACTGCAAAAATCTTGGGAGGTGCAATATGGCCACAGAAGCCGATGCGCCAACAACTACCAAATCAAAAAAAAAAAAGGTCAGGGAATCACCACCGCATATCCCCGGAGCAATATGGCCTTAGTTGCTAATGCTCCTGAAAACCAAATAACAAACAAACATTTGATTGAAAAAAAAAAAAAAAAAAAAAAAAAAAACCATGAAAACCAAATGAAATAAAAATTAGTAAAATAAGTTGAAGTCAAATGAAAATATTGAATCGCAGGTTAAAAATAATAATAAAACAATTGTGGAACATTATACGGATACCAGTTACATTCTAGAAATACTGTAAGCACAAAATAATACTGCCCCAAAATGGAATGAAATTTTTAATTTTTTCCTCTGCCATTCATGACCCTTAAAATGGCAACAAACCCCAAACCCGAACATGGTGTTTAAATCCTAATCAATTCTACATTTCACGTATTAGGTACTGTATACGAATTGCATCTACTGTAAGATTAGTTTTCTTATTTTGCTGGACAAAAAAACCGAGTTTCCCGAGAAAAATCCTCTCGTAAAACCAACTAACTCGGCGACAGTATGAAAAAGGTTTTAATAAGACACCTCCCGTCCTGACGGGAATGGACACCGGTACCATTGCACCGTGGAAGGACAGCAGTCATAACCACTTTGACTATGACCCATGAGAGTGATAAAACTGAAGTATAAATTTATATTGAAAAGTATTATTTGTTAATAGAATGTTACAACTTAAATAATTTATTTCTTTTCCAGTACTGTACACTGGTGTTCAAAGAAAGTGCATCACCCCTTAAAATTGTAATTGTCGTCAGAATAACGTAAGTAGCAATATTTCTTATAGATTGCATCAGATAAGATTGACACGTGTAGGTGATGACGTGATATTGCATCAGCTGTTATTTTCAGCTATATAAGCACGCTCTGCAAGAGTTGCAGTCATTCCTTGCTTGTGTCAGGATGGCGACTGCCTTCTACAGTCGGTATTATGTCCTCTTTCGCCGAAATAATTAAAAGGAATTCCAGCCTTTCTTGAGTCATAGTAATAATTTTTAATTTAGAAAATATTCTTTCACAATTAAATTTGGTACAAGTCAAAGTAAGTAAATATTTGTAAGCACTATATAAATTTGTGTATGCAATAGAAAATTTATGCACGCAATATAAGCAATTTACACTTATGGTTTCATACTATTATTAAATCTTGACCACTTATAACGTTATGGTGACATTTAGCAAAATTCTGACATCTCCAATGCGAGGGTGGAAAGGTTTTTTCTTCCGAAAACTCGGGTTTTTCGTCCAGCAAACAGAAAATCGACTTCAGAACACACGTAATTTACAGACAATATACACGGCGCAATATGGTCTTAGTTGCCGATGCTCCTAAAATCCTACTACAACAACAACATTAGCCAAATGGCTTTGTTGGTGTGATTCTCGAACCAACCAGCAGCATCTGGAGGATCGTCGGCGGAGCTTGACGTCTTTTATCCTTTGGTATCTTTTTGGCTGCGTCGAGGAACAACCGAGTTCTGCTCGTTGGTTCGAGAATCACACCAAAGTAGAGAATACACGAACAAAATTTATCATGCCATTCCTGGCGTGCCCTGGTCGAAACGGAAGGCAATAAAAACCCTTGGGGTTATGTTCACAAGCTCATAAGGAGCAAAGTAGGGTCCACGGATGTCATAAATTCAATCTGTTCTGAGGGCTCCTCGGAGACCCTTTCCAAGGAGAGATAATGAATAAGATTCTACATGGAATAATCTAGCAAGACAATCCTGATCTTGACACCGAAGCAAGCAGAAACGTCATCACGGAGAATCAGCGCTACTTGCCCTCGGCCAAGTACTGAAGAACCCTTCATTGAAGAGGAGGTTGCATTAGCCATAAATAAAAACAAAAATGGAAACGCTCTCGGACTAGACCTCATCGAGGAGAAGTCCGTCAAACACTTTGGTCTGCTGCACCCGATATTTTAGTACAACTATTCAACAAGTTGGAAACACGTCAACCTCAGGCTTTTACCCAAAGATCCAAATTGTCCCACAATACAGCCACAGCATACCGTCCAATTACTCTAATACCAATATTAGGAAAAGTATTTGAGAGATTACTTCTCACCCGTCTTCAGTCTGTCTATGAAACCAAAGGACTCGCCTCCCCACTCCAGTTTAGTTTCGAGCAGGGATGCTTGTTTGTTTGTTATTTGGGAGCATTAGCAACTAAGGCCATATTGCTCAGGGAAATGCGGTGGTCCCTGACCTTTCCTCATCCTCCATATTTGGTGGTGACGGGCTCGAACCCCGGTCTAATCAAGAAGCGTGTGCTACGCACTGCTGCTCCTTCCCACCTGGCTACGGAGGCGCCTTCCGAGCAGGGATGCTCAACTATTTATGCACTACTGAAAACCACTCAGATAGCAGATAATTCTGATAGCCGTTACATACTGGAGCTTTTTATAGATTTTAAGAGAGCTTTTGACACCGTCTGGTGGCCAGGGATCCTGCAGCGATCCAGAGTATCTGGCTGCTCCTTCAACATCTTCAAATGCCTTGCAGATTATTTCTCTAACAAAACAGTTACCATGAAAACAAAATTTCATAGTATCACCCGCCATCTTACCAGAGGCTGCCCACAGAGCTCTATTCTGGGACCAGCTGTTTGGAATATGATTCTGGATGAATGGCTCCTGCAGAACTTCCCCCATACCACACAGTTCTCATATGCAGATGACCTGGTTATCGTTGCGGGGGTCCCCTTACTCGTGCAGCTATTGAGACCAGAGCCAACACCGTCTTGAATAAAATACCCTGTCGATTTGGGCTGAAGAGAATAAGCTGGAAATCTCTACAGATAAAAGTAGAACCCTACTTCTCAAAGGACAGCTTGACATAAACAGACCACCAACCATTCGTTATAAAGGACATGCACTCAAGAATCAACGTTCATTCAAATATTTCGGTGTTACCCTAGGTGATCGCAGAACTTTCATGCCACATCTAAAGTCCATGAAAGAGAACGCCAATATTATATCAATATGCTTGTTCGCTTCACCCGCAAAGACTGGAGTCTTGAGGGACCGGCACTCGACCTTTATTCAGCTGTGTATCGTTCATAACATACGGTGCCGCCGTGTGGTTCCATAGTTTGTTGATTATCAGTACTAGGTTGATGTTATTAATTATGACTCGGGTATGTAGAACGACATCAACAGCAGCACTACAAGTATTAACAGGATGTACCACCCTTGACCTCCAAGGGCCTTTCACAGCGCTTCGAGGGATGCTGAATTTATTTAGAACATTTATCTTGAACATTGTCTTAGCTTGTTCTAATTAATTTGATCTGTATCCTTTATATTAATGTATATATTGTTAATCTGTTATAATTATGTTTACCTCCTAGCAAATGTTTGTTGTGTAGGAGTGGATGTAACCTTTCCTTTTCCTTTACTTGAATAAATAAACAAAGTAACAAAGTATTTGCTGGAAAGATAATCACTGAAAATTTGGCAGTTAATTTGCATCCTATTTAATGTTATTAATGATATGTTATCAGTATTGACAACTTTGTTATTAGAACAGACGCGTGCGCATTTTTAATATTGATAATATCTCCTAAGTATTCAAGATTTACACCCTACTGTTTTTAATGGTATATTATCAGTTTTCATAGCTTAATTATTAGAAAATACTCGGGAGTATTAATCTGCCCACGGTGACAAATTCAAAGATTACACTGTATAATTTGTCACCAATGATCTTCAAGTAGCGTAATATATTTAAATTTCAACTTTTGACAGTACAAAAATTATGACGAATAGCAGAAAATTTATTAAAAATCGCGACTTTTGCTATTTTGGAAAAGTAATACCTTGCTAAACTTTAATGTTCATTAGTTTTCAACTGTTAGATGGTCGTGAAGTAATGTAAGATACGTTAAAATCAACTTTTGATAGTACAAAATTAAGTAAACTTCCAGATTTCGGAGTTTATGTTAAAATCAGAAATCTGTAAGTTCATTATTCATTGAGTGTGGAAATATGTATGGATTTTTATGTTTTGAATGCGCAAAGAAAGTTGATAGCCATGTTAAATTTTCAAAATTTATCTGACTATATTCTTATAGTGTATGGAAAATTTATCGGCTGAAAGGTTTTTGATTTGATTTTTCGCGTTTGATGTGAAACGTGGCTTGGTAAAAATTCAACTTTTCACGATATTTCGAAAATGATACGTATGATTTTTATTAAAGTGATCTATATCTTTGCATGGGTAATGGTGGCTTAGGATGGAATTTATTCTAATATCAATGATTATTATTGGATATGCACGCTGTTCGGATCTTTTCTCTAAGTTTACATAAATTGTTTGAAAATGACATGGTCATCGTTGATTTTCTGTACTGTCCAAGCTCTCGATTCAGTTAAAGAAAACTGATAAGGTTTGATTTTTTTCACATTTATTAAAATTACTGTTGTTATTTTTTCTAGCAAAATCATAAAAGTAGAGTTTTGTGTTGCATCAAAAGTTACTCGAAACATGGAGTTGATAGACTGACTGGTAGCAATGTACCGTATAAAATATTATCTGTTCGTGCATTTCGCAGCAACACAGTTCACATTTTTAGGTTTGGTTTTGCCCTATTTCATATGTGCTGCTTTGTTTAAAAATATAGTTAAACAAGCACAAAGAGGTATTATTGTGTGAGAGAATAAGAAAAATTAATTATTTTTATGGAAATAGATGTGATTTCTTCTTTCTGTTCCCATAAAAAGAACAGTGATGTTAGTGTATGGGAAATGAGGTAAAAATCATCGGATTTTAACGGATTTTTCACGTTCCAGCGAAATGTGCGACGAATAAGCAAAAGCAGGTAATTGTTCGGCGGCTAGCGTTTCAGTTACTGTGATTTAAAGAAAAATAAGAACAGTTTAATAATTTGAGCGACTAACGAAAAAAAGTCAGGGATACGCAGGTGTGGGAATGTATTTGTCCCTTAAAAATATCTCTGACCTCTGTCTAACATAATCATGTGCTCCTCTGCTTGTTTTTCAGCTGGACAAGACTGATGGTAATTTTAGGCGTTTAGGGAGTAAAAGGACTACGGGCTTCGTTACAGGACTCCAAGTGTTAAGAGGGTTTGTACGTTTTTTCCCCAGTTTTTATTATGTTGCTTGCAGCAGACGACTAGCAGTCGACGACGAGTTTGTGAATGGTATGGGCAGAAGCGAATTAAGGTCGGTTGAGGCCCCGGGCGCAGAAGAAAATATTGGGCCCCTTAAAAAAAGAGAGATAGGGAAAATAAAAATACATGTTAACCATTTTTTTAAATAAATAAAAAGTATTATGTACTATTCATGTTTTATTTCCAATAAAATTTGAATATAATATATGTATTATATTATATTCGCGTCTTTTTTCAGTCCCTGATAGATGTCGTTTCATTTTTCTAGCTACCATTGGTAGCCTATCAATGAAAAGAAAAATATAAAATTTTTATAGTCTGAATGATTAGAATACTAGAGAAGAGATGATTTTTCGTTATAGTGCAATAAATTAATGATGAATTAAAATTCGAAAATTATTCATAAACTACAAAAATGACGTAACAACAGGAATTAATTTTATCTTAATATAATTACAACAATATACGCGTACTCGCGTATATCGTAAGTCTGCACTGCAGGAGAACCTTTGTAAGTACAAAGGAGCAAATACGATTCTATTCCTCTGATGAGCGGTAGCGCAGCCGCGCGAGGCCTACGCAGCATAGTATGTGTACAGTATGCAGCGTAGTATGTGTATAGTATGCAGCGTAGTATGTGTATAGTATGCAGCGTAGTATGTGTATAGTATGCAGCGTAGTATGTGTATAGTATGCAGCGTAGTATGTGTATAGTATGCAGCGTAGTAATGAAATAATGAAAATAAGCGAATATAAACATACTATCAGATTCTACCGCCGATTGTAAACTTGTACGTAATTAAAATTGCACATATAAAACCAAACTTGGTGTCATTAGAAAAAAAGTGTAAAGTTGGGGTTTTGAGGGCCCTTCAGAAGTCGGGGCCCAGGGCGCGCGCCCGGTGCGCCCGCCGTTAAATCCGCCTCTGGGTATGGGTGGTAATCTTCTAGTGAAGTAGGTAAGTGTACGTTCCGTGGAGGAGAGACTGAAAGTTCATCATGCTATATTTCTTCCACCTTATACGAAGCAGAGACTTTCCCCCAGAAGGAGAGCCACGAATGTCTTCCTGGAAACATCAGTACATGGGTTATCGTCAAACGCCAGTATGTTGTATTCTGAAGTTCCACTTTTTCACACGGAGTTCGGTAAAGTAACAGTTTTGTTTTCGCAAAGGGCCAGGAGAAATCTAAATTTCTATCGAATACAACCTGGAAAATATAAAAAAAAGCACAGAATCACCACCCACCTAATTCGGTGTACATACTAACACAGAGGATTACAACGTAACTACATTCAATTCCCCGAGTATGCTCGCTGGGTATGGACAGAAGAAGAAAATGACTTTTTCCAAATGTACTTTTTTGTTATAGAGGAATTTTTGTATTGTTTAGCGTTTTTTTATAGATCCAGGAAAATTCACAATGAGCTTTTCCCTTCAGATGTCATTTTTCTGTGACTGTGTGAATTTTGTATTCTCCCTGAGTTTTTTTGAAAAATAGAAAAGGTCAGTAAGAAGTCCGGCAACCAGCTCAATCAATCAGCATTGATTGAGTTCTTTTGAATATTCTGTTAGTGATCATTTTAAGAGTATGAACGGCGGCTGAATTCTTATATAAATGCAAATACAAAAAGTTTAAAATGATGTCGAGATGAGAAAACAAGTTCAGTCACATGGTTAGTGACCATATGACCACCAGTCACATTACTACCGATGACATGAGACTGACTTCCGAACGAGGCAGACATGCCTGACTGTCCAACTCAACATTTTTCGCACAAATGATACTGCGTGGGTGTTTTATGAAAGGTTGCAGGATGGTATAAAGGTGCAATCGTGCAAAGTGGCTAAAGTTCAGCCGCCTTTAACCACGAATTCTAAACATTTCAGTGACGTAATGTCGAATGCTCGTAAAAGGAGACAGGCCTACTCGTATAAAATATTCAAAAGGTAGACAAATATGCCCCAACAACTTTATCTCCTACAGTGCTTTCTTTTACGGCCTACAACAGCAGTACTAACATACCACAAAATTCCAGAATGGATGAGTCTTCTACACCAGTGTTTCCCAAAATTTTTTGCTCGCGGACACCTTTTGGCTTCGAAAAATAACCACAGATTCGTACATCCTAGCTCGCTTAAATATGAGGTCTCCGGACGATAGGAATCCAAAATTAAAAATTTATATCTCAGACCTGATTTATTATATGTTTACAATCTATCTTTTTCAAACTGACACAAAAAATAACTGAATAATAAACTGTTACTATTTGAATATACAATCAATTGTACCTCACAGTATGCTAGTGTGAAAAATGGTGTCGTTTTTATGTCTCACTGTCCTTTCACATTGGGAGAAATTGCAGACAAGTGAATTCCCACGTTACAGACTGTATATCGGGTGCGACATCCAGTCTGTAACGATATTTAGATTAAAAAAAAAAAAAAAAAAAGAGTAAAATTCAAAGTAGCCATTATAGAAATTATCCACGGATCCTCTGCGAACTGTCCGCCGATCCCTTTGGATCCGCAGACTTTGGTGGGAGGAACTACTGTTCAAATGGGATCCCAACAATATATTATTGAAAAGTTTTATAGATCCCATTTTGATTTTCGTGAGTGGAGAACAAAATTCAAATTCATACTTTTGTCCACATGAAAATCAGTGCTCTAAAAATTCATTTTGTCATATTTCAGGATTTTTGAACAAGATAATTTTTTTTTCGCTGTCAGTTTGTGTGCTCTCTACACAATGGATCCGAGTGCACTGCATCCACTGTACTCCCTCTACACCCAAATTCCCGTTTCCATATCAAGTAAATGCAGAACTCTTAAAATTGGCTCCTTCAAACAATTGCAGATTAAAGAAAAGATATAGGGTGCCAAAATCTGTTGTACTAACTATAACCAAAACAAAACCACTTTGTATCCTACAAGTGGCGCCATCTGCTGTCGTCTTTTTAGACTATAACTATAGCCAAAAGAACTGAGTTCTGTTAAACTCAATCTGTCGTTGGATTGTTTCAGATAAATGCCGACGTAACTAATGCAAATAAAGCTTCAGTTATCATATCTGTAAACTGAGTGTATTTCATGATCAGTTCACTAGTTTTTGCACTATGGAACTTTCCAATTGCCATGACAGTCAGCACCTAGAGAAACCCTTAATCGAACCCAAGCCTTCCCAAAATTGGGGAAGAAATACAGCCACAACACTCCCACGGAGTCGTACTGACCAAGAACACGGTCCTTTCAAATGACTGGTGGTCTTAATGATGATTTTAAACACAATAAAAAAATAAATAAAAAAAAGTAAACTTAAAATTTCAATTTATATTTTAAAACGTTAAAATTATCTTTTATAAATTTTGTCACGGCCCTACTTATGAAGCTGCGTCTGAAACAATGCTTCCTGTCTGCTCTTGATTATCATGTTCAAATAAAAGCATTTCCATTTCAAATTTACTTAATAAAGACGATTTTTGCTTATATAGTGACCCGAAACGGAAAATACCGGAACCAATAATTCTTAATTATAAATTTTCATTGAAATTTTACAAAATTTATTGTACTTTAAGTGTCATTTTTAAGCATTAATTTCATACATTGCAAGAATAGTATACAACTGTTTTATAGTAGACAACACCTGTGCCAAAAAAGTCTGGGGTGGGGAGCCAAGTTTGATGCAGATTCTCAGATAGATCAGATGATAATTTAGGCGATAATGGGTCAAACACGTTTACCACATGTTTAAACATTTTTATTTAGTATCAGTTTTACAAATGGCAGAACGATGAAAGTAGCATCTGTCATGAAAAAAAAAGTCTCCTTAGTTTCATTTTTATCTACCACTTTAAAACTATACGTTCCAATTCTAAAAAGGTAGGTGGTAGCTTGTTCCAAAAGCTGAAGCAAATTTTCTCAAGTTCAGTCTACAATTACCTTTCTTTAATATTTCAATATAATAACAGTAGTCCACGAAGAGCAGTGCCCATTAATAACCACTCTCTGTCTTCTTCCACTTAATCATTTCTTTATCCATAGCACTAACTCACCTTTAATTCCACATTATTCCAGTTGGTACAGCGGTCTTATGTGCAACAGTATTAAAAGTACTCCCGAAATCCAAGTACAGTATATGATGTAAAAATTAGTTTTTGCATCCAATTTCTTGTTCAATGCAGTAACCTGTCAAATTCGTTAGACAAGACTGCCCATTAACAAATCCATGCTGTGATTGCAGTACAATCGCATATCTGTCCAGATGGTACTGCGTTACTTCTTTAACCAATGATTCCATTATTTTTCGTGGAAGAGACATTAAGCTAAAAGGTCTCTGTCATATCATATCACCTTTTAATCTCCCTCTATGACTTGGAGATACATTCGCACATCTCCAGTCCATAGGATCCTGCCCTGAATCCAAGGATGCTCTCATAATTATGGCTAAGGATCTGCTTACCTCCTTTACTGCCTCTCTTAATATAATTGGATAAATTCCATCCACCACAGGTGCCTTTTTTATGTGCGTCTTCAACAATTTCTTCTCCACTTTCCTTTCAGTTATCACAAAGTCATTTTGATCCTCGTTAGAGTTTAATAAATTTGTAGTATCCCCTTCTCTAACGAATTCCTAATGTGTAAATGTAGATGCAAAATACCAATTTGTCCTCAACCTGAACAGGGTCATCAACAGTTAACCCATAGTTCTCAAGTGGCCCAATGTGATTCAATCCCTTCCTACCACTGTAAATATAAGCATATAAGTCTTTGCTGTTTTCCTTGTATTCTCTTCCATAGACGTCTCGTAATCTGCCTTAGCTTGCCTAACCACCTTTGTGACTTGATTACAGATTAGTTTATATCTACCATAGGCTATTGCATCACCTGATAATTTATATGTATCCCGTGCAATTTTCTTCTCTGCCACGTGTCTCAATAGTTCACCTGACATTCATTTAGGTCTAAGCCTCGAACAATACTTCGTTGGTATAAATAGCCTAGTAGCTTCTTTAACTACTTCCCATTTAGAATTTTCTTTAGTAAAGTCATTTGGTCTCACTGTATAGAATTTAAAAACTGTCTGAGACCACTGTAGTCACCCTTACGAAAGCAGAAGCATTTCCCTTTATCCTTGACAATAGTTTTTTAATAATTTTTTTTACAAGGGCAACCATGGCCAATATGTGTCTGTCAGAGTCACTATGTTCATTTTAATGATTTATGGATATATCAAAATGTATTTATTATTCCAAGATGTTGAATAAATATAAAGAGCTCGCTTAGGTTTGCTTTGTCACCAGGTATATGAAAGAGGGTTAGAGGAGCTTGCAAGTTTGCTAATGATTGGAAGGAAGCGGTTCGAATGGCTGAATAGGATAGACAATCAATCAGGATGTGCCTTACTGTAAGTTGTATCTGACAGACAGACAGACAGACAGAGCAGAGCGGGGGATCTTCTCTTAGAAGTAAATGTTTGTGGGTGAGGAAGGTATGCCCAATGCGCAGTCCTGTCAATATAACTTCTTCCTGTCTATTTGTACGTGAACTAGAACGCGATGAACATGGATCTTTTTTTATACTGCGGAGTTTATTGCACGGTTGGTCCCTCCAAAGTTGTTTCCAATGGAAGTATATTTTGTACGAAATACATCCCTATAATCTGTAAATGGTACAAACTGAAAGTTATATTGTATATTAAGATCTGGATTTTTTGCGGCTTGCTCTGCATGGTTATTTCGTGGGATTCCAACATGGCAGTGAATAATTCTGCTGAAAAATACTGCAAACATGAGGCAAGGGGACAGATATAGTATATTCCGGTAAAACTACTGCGGCACCTACTGAATTATTCAATTTTGATCCATCCGTGTAAATCTGATGACTGTTTCTATTTTCAAAACTGTGCAGTGTATGGAGCTTCTGTATAACGATTGGAGAGATTTCTTTTTATTCCTGTTTGTAAGATGTGATATGGACAAAGGCACAAGGAGGTTCTGAGTTTATATCTACTGCAGAAATGTGCTGGAAATGTATTTCCCAAACTCGAGCTAAGTGTCTGAGACGCAGTCCTACTGGTTTATTTTTATTTAGCTTGAAATCATAATTACTCGTCCATAGTGGATCGTGAATAATGGACCAATTTGGATGTGAAGGCTGACTGTATATTTTTGCCACATACATGCACAGTAGATAATCTCGTCGAAGGTGCAGCGGGGTTCCGATGTATTTGCATACAAGCTATAAATCGGTGAGGTTCTAAAGCAGTGGTTTTCAACAGAGGTGCCGCAACAACATTTCCAGGGGGTGCCACGTAATTTGGGTTTAAGTTACTTAAACTTATTTTTTTTTTAAATTTATATGTTTACTTAGTACCTCTATATAAAGAATAAAATTATTATATACTGTATATATATAATTTGTATTATTAAATGTAATTTTTCTAACTATATTATTGTAATAACTATCATATAACATATATATTTTTTAATATTAGATATATACGAGTGTATATATACACACACACACACACACGCAGGGAGAGAATCGGATCTAACAGGCAGAAAATTGAGTAGGGGTGCCACAAAATAAAATAAATTACTTAAGGGTGCCGTTTTTAAAAAAAAGGTTGAAACCACTGTTCTAAAGGCTCCTAGAGCTATGCTCTCTGTATAGCTCCTAGAGCTACACAGAGAGCATTATGGTGAATGGTATCTAGGCGATGTAACATGCTCCTTCTTGCTGAAGTATATTTTCATGAAAGTTTAGTTTTCTATCTAATGTTAAGCCTAAGAAGAAATTTTGAACAATAGGTAGAGTAATTTTATTTAAGTATAAGACCAGTTCAGGATGAAGCCCACGCATTTTACAGAAGTGTATAACAACTGATTTTTTCTCAGTTATTCTATATCCATTATTTCCAGTCCGTGCTTCTATTTTGTTTATGGATAATTGGAGTTGTCGTTCAATCGTGTTCATGCTTTATGATTGAAATGAAATGGAAAGTATATTGTACATAAATTTATCTACAATACAGTATATTGTAGATAAACAGCCTTTATATCATACCTGAAATGTTCTGTCAGTAAGGAATTTTTCTATAAATTGTGGAAGTTGTCCTCTGTATCCTAACTGAAATAGATCTCGCAGGATTCCGAATCTCCATGCTGTGTCAAAAGCTTTTTCAACATCTAGATTTACCATCACCATATGCTGCTTTCTTATGAGTTTTTAATATTTGTTTCAACTTTGACATGCGGATCAAGCGTTGATCTATTTTTCCTAAATCCAAATTGGTGGGGTGATAAAACATCCTCTTTTTCAAGCAACCATGTAAGTCTATTGTGCACCATTCGTTCAAGGATTTTCCCTAAGCAGCTGGTCAGTGAAATAGGGCGATAATTATATGTATAGGAAGGATGTTTTCCGGGTTTGGGAAATGCAAGGACAATTTCATGCCGCCATATGGATAGATACAGGTTGTTCAGAAAAATTCTATTATATAGAGCTAGTAGAATATCCAGACAATCAGAATTTAGGTGTTGTATCATAGTATAATAAATGCCGTCGGGACGTGGTGCGCTATTAGACAATTTTGTAATGGTTTTAAGTAATTCCTCTTTTTAGGAATGGTAGTTTATAGGAATGAGATGTCTCGGTAGAGAAATTCAACTTACTCCGTTCAGCTTGTTCTTTATATTTTTGAAAGTCAGTGCAGTAGCTTGTAACTGCTGATGTGGAAGCGAAAGATTCAGCCAGAATTTCTGATATCTCGAGTTCCTAGTAAGTGTGGAAGCAAACATGATTCAAGAATTTTTCTTTGCCTTTTTCTGAATTCTCCTCACTTCGGCTTTGGCTTTTTTATATGCAATCAAATTGAGGGTAGTTGGATATTTCCGGAATCCATTCTATGCACGATTTTGTTTTGTTTTATTTTGTTTTTGCCGTCGCACATTCTGCATTCCACCAAGAGTTGTACCGTGCCTACCTGCCTTGCCTTACTTATTTGAAGTATTGTAGCTTTTGAAGCTTCTAGAAGTTGATCGTTGATATACAGTATATAACAGCATCATCTATTGGCAGGGTTTCTATTAATAGCTTATTCAGTTTGATTAATTGCATATATTTACTCCAATTAGCTTTTTTTAAAATGCCATACTTTCTTGTTTCTTCTGTAAGATTCGATTGTGTCTTTACGGAACATACTATCGGAAAATGATCACTGTTGTAAGGATCATTTAATACAAGCCATTCTATACTGGGATAAATTGATGGAAAAATATTGTTAAGTCTATTGCAGAAGTGATATCTGTAGCCAAACTGATATAAGTGTGAGATCCGGTATTCAGTAAATTTAGTTGTTGATCATCTAAGAAAGTTTCGATTAAGTTACCTCTACTGTCCGTGCGAGAAGATCCCCACAGATGATGATGGGTATTCATATCTCCATAAGGTAATAGGAAGGTTGAAGCTGCAGAGTAAGATCGTTTAATTCCGATCTGGACAGAGGAATATTTGATGGAAGATAAGGGATGAGATTGTGATAGAAATTCCGATGGCTATTCTAACTGCTACTCCTTCTAAGTTGGTTTTTAATGTTTTTTGCTTAACTGGTATATTAGTATTCACCAACATTTCCACTCCTCGTTTGGCAGTGCTGTTATCATTTCTATCTCTCCGGAAAAGTGTATAGTTTTGAAATGTGGGTGAAGATTGAGGTGTTAGATGGGTCTCCTGAAGGAAAATGCAGGTGGGTTTATACTGCTGAATAATATCTTTTATTTCATCTAATTTTCCGCGTAAACCACGACAGTTCCATTGTATAATAATATGCTGTATTATTTAGGTCTCGAAACTATTTGTTGAATCTGACTGCGCTTTTGAGTTTTTTCGTTTATCATATTTGGGTCTGTCTTTCTTCGGAAAATTAGAACGAGGTGTATCAATATCTTCTGCAGGGTGTAGTTCTAGTACGTTCTCTCTCTGTTTATCAGTGTCCATTTCGTCTATGTTTGTGTTTGTTTCTGTTCACACGGTTTACTAGATGCTGTTTGCTTTGTTTTTGAAGAAGTTAATTCTGATTTCTGCTTTCCGAGCACGGAAGTATCCTGCTCTTTAGCACTGGATGTTTCTTGTGAAGTTGTTTTTGTCATTAATATTACTTTACTCCAGTCTATAATTTGATTTAGAAGTATTACCACCTCCGTTTGAGTGGCTATAGTTTGCTGTCGTTTCACTGCTGAAGCATAGGAACGTGAAGGTTTGGTTGCAGGTATCTGTTTTCTTGCTTCCGAATAAGACACTTTATTTTCTACTTTGTATTTTTGTATTTGTTTTCCCAATATCCACATTTCGCATGTCTTCGAAAAAGCAGGGTGATTTCCGTGACAGTTTGGACAGAGTGGTGTAGAGGAGGTGGTGCAGTTTGCTTGATTGTGTTCTTTCGATCCGCAAAGCGGACAGATGGGGTCACTGTGACATGTTGCCTGAGAGTGTCCGGAGCGCTGACAGTTGTAACACCTTATTGGATTTGGTATATATTGTCAGATATCCTGCTTTAACTGAGTGGGGAAGAGAAGGATTGTTAAAGGTGAGAATAACTGATCGGGTTGGAGTGAGAATACCATCTTACTTCATCATTATCCTCCTAACATGTATCACTTGTTGTTCTGTCAGCTCGCGCAGTAACTCTTCCTCTGAAACAGTAAAAAAGTCCCATTCAGTAATAACACCTTTCAATGTATTCAGGGAATGATGTGGGGTAATTTCAACTGGCAGTCCTGCAAAAGTCTGTTTTTAGAAATTTCTCAGATTGATGACTTCGTGAGGTTTCTATTAAGAGATCACCTGATTGTAATCGTTTTATCATTTTTGGTGATCCAACCATGGACTCTATAGTCTTCTGGACTAAGAATGGGGATAATTTCCCAACGGTTGTGTTGATAACGAATGCATCACCAAAAAGAAAGGAACAGTAGGCTGAGAGCTGTTGATTTTCATTCTCTTAGCCTGAGACATATTCAGTTGTAAGTCATCAGATTTATTGGAGTTAACTTTCTCCAATCTTGCGTTATTAGTTTTTTGGTCCATTTTAAACTCCTTTTAGTCCTGGGTGGTGTCTTTTCACCCAGGTCCAGCCTCGCCACGGGAAGGCAGGAGTAGTGCCACCAAGTGACCAAGCGAGTAAAATAGGTTAGTACACAGAAAAAAGTTGCCTCCGTAGCCGAGTGGGCAGGAGCGGGAGTGCAATAGCACACGCTCTTTGAATTAGACCGGGGTTGAAGCCCCTGACTGCTGAATACGGTCGATCTGCCAACCCGCAGTGGACCAGCGTGGCAGATTATGGTCCATTTCCCTCAGCATGAATTGTTGAGGAGGCTACCACCCTGCAGTGGGTTGATAATGGCTGCACTTTACTTTTTTTTTTTTTACACAGAAAAATTAAGTAAGGTTACTTTCCTTTCTGGAAACTTCTTCCTTATACTTTAAGAAAGAAAACTCTTATTATATATTTGAATAACGGAAGAAAAAACGTCTGAACTCAAAGGGAAAAACTTATCTCTCTAATACAATCTCAGTAGAAGTCGCTTGGCCTCAAGATTCGCTTGGCACCCGGGGCCACAATAGTTATGTCTTTAAATAAATTCCACAATTAGTACACTGTGATCGCTGTCACCCAGTGAGTCATTTATCTGCAGATTGCAAATGCATGATAAATCACTGCTGATAACCATATCAAGGGCAATGCTCTTTTTGTCTCTCTAACATGCTGCTTTAGAAAACAGTCATCCCAGAAATCCGCCCACAAAAGTCTTACTAGTGTATGAGTGACCAAACAAACAAATTCCACTCAATATCTGGAAAGTTAAAATCCCCCATTATGAGGCATTCTGATTTGCTGTAGCTCTATTTCTCTGTATAGCTGTTTGGTATACTCGTTACAGTCATTAGGCCTATAACACAATCCTACTCTCAATTTTGTTTTTCCAAACTGACTCAACATTTCACTCGTTACCATTGTAAACGGGTTGCATTGCCTTAGATTTAATATGCTTCTTAACTACGAGCATAGATTTAATGCCTTAGATTTAATATGCTTCTTAACCCCTCCACCTTTCCTCTTTGTTCGTCCTCCGTGTATATATTGTACTCCCCATATTCAAATTCAGCATCACTTGCCTCAGCGACACCATGTTTCCGCTATTCCTGCAATGTCTGCATTTGATGACTTAATCAGTACTTCAAATCCATCAAATTTATTTACAATGCTCCTAGCATTACTATACATGAAAGTATATATGCGCATGTTCTTACTCTTAGTTATCCTAACACAGTCCATGTATTTATTTGTTCCATAATGACCCACGGTCATTATGGAACAAATAAATACATGGACTGTGTACCTGGAAAGCAAGGTGCCTGAAGTCCCAGACACCTTGCTTTCCAGGCTGCTGCTGTACCAATAGTAGCAATGCAAAATCATTTTTATCTCTGCCTGAGGCTCAAGTTAAGCTACTAGTCTGTGTTCCCCCCCCCCCCCAAGCTAGCAGCTTTCCGACCCACCTAATACCACCTCGATAGCATCAACAAATATTCTTGCACCCCTTCTATTTAAATGTATCCCATCCATGTAAAAAAAAAAAAAAAAAAAAAGTCTCTCCTGTTAACAAGTACATACCACACTGAGAAAAATTCTACCCCATGAGCCTTGCACATTCTCTCCAGGGCCGAATTGATTGACAAAGCTCTCAACATATACTCCCTCCTACCGTGTCTGGGCAGAATTACAGACACTTTCAAATTCAATCTTAACTCGTGACTTTTTCCCAACGTTGCCTGTACTTATTAACTAAGTCTTCAGATCTACTTTTAATCTCATTAGTGCCAACCTGCACAACAATATCACCTTTTGTGCCCTGAAAAGATATCTGCTCTACAATGTCAACTATTATTTTCCCTGGGAGACAACCCTGGTCCTATTCCACCTATCCTCCTTGCACAACATATTTCCCGTTTCCCTTACAATAGATGTGTGTCCCTTTGTCTGCATTCTCCTGAATTTTCTGCGTTTGTTAAATCCCCTTAATGCCTTAAATACTTCTTCCTTAGACCGCTATAAGACGATTCAATTATCAGTTAAACAAAAGTACTGCTTCGAAACCAACATGATAAAAACTAATGAAACTAGTGGCAGGTACAATGGATAAACTACAAAGGTCACTGATATAACAAGAAGCGTTATCAACTTTGTATACAACTGATAATATTTTTACCTGGAGATAAATATTGTTTTATGAATTCAGATATTTTAGTACAATTTCAAAAGAAATGTAAATAATTTAGAAACGCGTATGATGGGGCAGATGATATTTGCGCTAACTTGTTGATGTTCCCGGCAAATACGTTCGAAATGTATAACTCTCTGGGAATTGATGCCTCATCTTTCTGCAGCTCGAAGCGCTATAGAGAGTACCCCCACCCCACAGGACATAGTGAAAGAACTCTATAAACACGAACAATAAGCATTATGTGAAAAGAATTCCCTGCAAAGGCTTTCCTGGATTCACTACTGTGTTTTTTATTGTTTGTTATTTATTTATTTTATCGTTTATTATTTTATGTATTGATTTTTACTTTGTTGTGTATTTTCAATATGTTTTGATCTCTTGCAATTCCAACGAATGTAATCTACTGGAATTTGCATCATGTACACCCTTCCAGCCAAACCAGGCTGTTCCAGGGGTGCCCACTGATGTGGAAATAAAATGATATTAATAATAATAATAATAAAATTATTTGTTTTCAATAGACTATTTATTAAAGAGGCAAAGGCGCTAAATCTAAAACAAGTTAACACTCTGGAATACAATAGCTTTGGATAAAAATACCGAGGTTGCTTACATCAGTCACTTTTACTGTTAAGTCAACAGGTGTCGTAAATCGTATTTCATCAAAACTTCAAACCTCTGTATTCGCGTGCTATTTTCATCTATTTGTCTATGCAGTTTCATGAGAGATTCCCCAATTATGATAGAACACTATACAAATATTTTATGCATCTGTCCAATTTTCTGAAACCGTTTCTCTGCTAATATTTTTTTACTGGTAAGCACTGAGGGATAAATACATTTGCTGGAGTAAACCACAAAAGCATCTTTCGCAAAAACTGATGCCAAATGGTATGCAGTCGTTTGTTAAAATTACCCCACGGTATTAATAATAATAATACAATTATTTGTTTTCAATAGACTATTTATTATATATTGATCATAATACCTGTAGAAACAGTCTCGCATTCTTCCTTCAGATTATGAGTTATCGAAATAAACTAAACTGTCACATTACTGTTTTATAGAAATGACGTGTATCTTCTTCGCAGTTCAAGCAAAAAAAAAAAAAAAAACTTTAGCTGCGATTGGAAATAAGAAAGTGCATGACAACTATAACTTAGAGAAAAATAAAAATAACTGTAGAAACAACAACAACACTGATATCTAAGAAATACAGGGATAACTACATCGATCACCAAAACTTCTGAAGAAACCTTGTCTCAAATGCCTAGGAATTTTAATGTCGACTTTCTAAAGAATTCGCAACACCTTCACACACCAAACACTACTGATGCTCACAAATAATGAAACAAAGTCCTTCAGGCCATCTGGACGAACTTATGTATATTCAGCAAAAACAGCTCATGCATAACAGCAAAACTTATTAGCTCAGCTTGACCAGGACGAAATCTTGACGTGATCTTGAATTAGTCAAGCAACTAGGATGTTGGACCTCGATGTTGGACCTACTCATTTCTAATTACCTGCATTTTTACTAAACTACAGGTAAAATTACCTGCACTTTTCCTAATTACCAGCATTTTCACTAAACTACGGGTAAAATTACCTGCATTTTTCCTAATTAGCAGAATTTTTACTAATTACCTGAAAAAATTCTAATTTTATATCCTTTATTTATTTACGTATGTTGTCGCTTTCTTGGCTTTGTTTTTCTTATTCTGTTCTGAGCAAAATAATTCTGCAACTGTCGATAAAATTTTAACATTCACTTAATAATAATTAAAGCATTAGACTTTTAGGTTTTAATTTTTTTAGTCGGAAAGGTTTAAATCGCGTTTTCGTCTTAAGTTTTAAATTCAGGTAAGCTACATATATTTATTAAGCTATTTTCTGAACAATAAGACTTTGTTATTCTGAAAAATATTGCCTAAAATTCCCATGGGTCCTGTGATCCGAAGGTAAACAAAGTGCATCTAGTGATTTCTTTTTAAGAACAGAATATACATTTCTGCTTATCGTACCTGAGAGAGGGAGAGGGACTACGCCTGTTTCACTAGAACTCTCATTTATTCATAACAAGATCAATAAACCCTCTTTTATTCTAGAAACATCAAGTCTTTAAAAAAATAAGGAATCACCTTGACGGTAAATGTAGATGTTGCATTCTTTGAATTAAGTGGAAGTTCATATTATGACCCTGGAAACGACGCGAATGACAGCAGCGGGTTTTGAGAATCTATTCTAATATTCTAGAATTTTGTTAATAAGAAATTGTGAACTTTTGCTTTAGATATGGTCAATAAAATGTCTTTCGAAGGGCATTCTAAAACCTGGGTGCATCTTATAGTCCGGAAAATACGGTAATTATTTGATTTCATTCTAATAAAATAGCAAACTACCTTCTTAATTCTGAAGACATAATACAGCACAGTACAAACTATACTCCACTTCTGCTAGTTACAATCACTATCCTTCCATATTGATGCGAAAAACCAGAATCAATCAAAACGATAGGAATTCACAGCCGCCCCCCCCCCCCCACCTTTTTTTTTTTTTTGTACACAGTAGCGAAATTAGCAGACCTGGGGGGGGGAGTCACGATTCACGGTTTTAATCCCTGAAAACTCGGTTCAACGTCCAACAAAAAGCAATATTTTGCTTTTTGTTTATTTTGGTACTAAGCTGTTGGTCCCAACCAACCCCGCTGTGTATTTACAATATGATACAGATAAAACTCAGAAAGGAGAGAGAGAAAAAAGATAGTTTCCGTGATGACAAACATCCAGATCAGGAATGCAACACTCAAAGATAAAATCACTGATATCAAATTTTAGACTGTCATGGTAGGATGACTGTAGTTAGTCTGGAGCATTATGTCCAGTCGACAGAGTCTTAAGTCGAATTGAACCCTGCGCCACTGCGATGCTATTGGTAATTCAGTTCACAAGGCATTAATGCATACAGTTTCGAAGAAACTGCAGAAGCACTTCCAAGTAAGCAGTAAGCAATACACAAATTCTATCACATAATATAGAGAATAGCACTGTCATTTACAGGTTTCGCACCAAGGAATTAATGCAGAAGTACATCCAACATGAACTGAAGAAACTACGACATAGAAATCATGAGAGCTAATAATATGTAGGTTTGTGCAAATGCATCATTTTAACATAGCTATCTACCAAAGTAGCTAAATTAATTAATTAAATTGGCATCTTTTGGTTATATCTCATATTGTGACTGCCTTCACATCGAGATGCCATGGTATTGTACTATCTCGAATAAATAACACTTCACCAGTGGAGAAGACTATTGTTATTTATTCTCAGCGGATACCACCACCCAGACGTAACCGTTTCAAACATTGTTGGTTTCTCTTTGGTGGGTGGGCAGGTACCCTGGTGTTGCAATAGTGACAACCCAGTTATGAAGTATAACTTCACAATATGAGCGATGCCTGATGATGCGCAGTGATATAGACCAGTGTTTCTCAATCGTTTTACTCTCGTGGCACATTTTCCAAAGAAGAAAAATTTCGCGGCACACCTACGTAGTCATAGAAGAAGAAATTTCTAAATTAAATAAATAGAACGAAAAATAATATTAACAATTTTTTTATTTATACTTATATTATATTTGTGTTATGCAAACAATTCTTACAACCAAAATAAAATATTCGGATAATGATGTTAAAATAAAAACGAGGCTAGTTTTTTTTTTTGAGATTTCGCTGCACACTTGGAAAATCTTGCGGCACACTAATGTGACGCGGCACACCCTTTGAGGAACACTGATATAGACTATAAAGTATTTAGGGGCAAAGGCCTCATGCTACGAGGTAGAATGACTAATATGTAGGTAGAATGACTAATATGTTATTTATTCGAGGTAGTACAATACCATGGAAACTCGATGTGAAGGCAGTCACAATATGAGATATTTAATTAATTAATTAATTAATTACATTAATTAATTTAACTACTTTGGTGGATAGCTATGTTAAAATGATGCATTTGCGCTATCCTACATATTAATCATTCTACCTCTATATAGACTATAACACTACGCACCATCGGGCTTCTCTCATATTGTGAAGTTATACTTCATAACTGGGGTAGTCGCCTCCGTAGCCAGGTGGGAAGGAGCAGTAGTGCACACGTAACACACGCTTCTTGATTAGACCGGGGTTCGAGCCCGTCACCACCAAATACGGAGGATGCGAAAAGGTCAGGGAATGACCACCGCACATCTCGGAGCAATATGGCCTTAGTTCCTAATGCTCCTAAAAACCAAATAACAACATAACTCGGGTGTCACTATTGCAACACTAGGGTATCTGCCCACCCACCGAAGAGAAGCCAACAAATTTTGAAACGGTGCCGTCTGAGGGGCCTGATGGCCACTGAGTTTCCGAGAATAGGTAACAACAATCTTCTCTACTGGGGGAAGCATTGTCTATTCGAGGAATTTATGAGCTTTTGAGTAGTGTGAGTTAAAGGAATAACTGTCCCTTTCTTCCTTCTACGGCATTTTCTACCCCTGCTACTCTTCGTACGTCTTTTTTGCTTTCCTAAGTCTAATAGGGACAGCATTAGGATAACAGAGATTTTTTATCCCATACCATATTTCAAACGGTGACATCTGGGTGGTGGTATCCGCTGAGAATAAATAACAATAGTCTTCTCCACTGGTGAAGGGTTATTTATTCGAGGTAGTACAATACCATGGCAACTCGATGTGAAGGCAGTCACAATATGAAATATAACCAAAACGATGCCAATTTAATTAATTAATTTAACGAGTTTGGTAGATAGCTATGTTAAAATGATGCATTTGCACTAACCTACATATTAGTCATACTACCTCGTAGCATGAGGCCTTTGCCCTTAAATACTTTATAGAGAGCTAATAAGAAGGCCGCCGTAGCCTAGTGGTCAGGCGCGCGTGTGCATAAGTACACGTGCCTTGAGTGACCGGGGTTCAAGCCCGTGACTGCTGAATATGGTGCTGTTTCTTGTATTCTGTCTATCTTGTCAACTCCTCTGACCGTTTGGTCGTGCCGGAGTATAAACAGAAAATTTATTTATTTATTTTAATTATGCTCTTGGCAAATGTGAAGGCCCATCCAAGAAAAGAACACAGTGTTTCATCCTGTCCACCTCAGCGAAAAGGAACATTCTATTCTTTTTTTTTTTTCTTCATTTATATCTCTTGGACATGATGGCAGAACGGTGCAGTACTAGGAAATGCGCAAGGGAATTTCTTTAACAATAAGCTGGAGTTCACACACATAAACACAGGCACAAGGAGCCACGAATTTCCCTTCACGATATTAACAACAGATACGTGAAGTTTACAGCCACAACAATGTTTAGCATTTTAAAATAAACTTTCGCACAATAATCAGGTAAAAAAGGCCCAAGTCACAATTTGTGCTTTTCTTGAAAATAAACTCTTTTTCTCCATATAAACTTCCAGTAAGAAATCTGAAAAAATTGTTCTTATGAAAGAAAAAAGGTTTGTGCGTAACCAAAATTAAGATAAGCGAATGGAGAGCAGCTTGTTGTTGACACCAAATGGCGCGGTGCATCGTCATTTGGAACGTCGTGTTGCGATATCAACTGTAGAACAATAGAGATCTGCGTTGACCCCCTTGAGCTCGTACAACGCGCTATACACTTCGCTCGCAGTCTACGCTTGTAGCACAGTGGTATCGTCACCGTCCTCCCCACACCGGGTGGAAAAGGCTAGAGTTCGAATCCCGTCGATGACTCGAGAAACTTTTATCAGCATTTTTCACTCCGTGGCTGAGTTAGTCGGTCTCAGGCGCAGACAGCAAGATTTTTCCCCCTGAAACCCGGGGTTTTTCGTCCAGAAAAACAGGCAAATCGACAAGCGAACACACGCAATTTACAGACACAATACACATTGAATAGATGAAATAATTTTCCGGTGACCCTAATAAATAGAATTTTTTTTTTTTTTTTTATGCATGTGGTTGGTCTGCCTTTATTACGGGATGAAACTGATTTTGAAGCAAGCGTATATACACAGAGCTGGTTTTGCATTAGCAACTTCCCCCTCCCCCTTGTATAGAAATGCAAGGTGTGATGAAGGGTCAAAGCCGAGAACGATCGATATAAGATTACAGTTCGCATATAGAGTACACGGTGATCAGTTTTCTTAGTGTTTGCGATTAAGAATCGAGATCTTTCCAACTTCAAATGTAGAATGCCTGTAGGAACAATACATGCAGAAGCCACTACATCGACAACAAACAACAAAATCAAGTGCTCCCGTTCTGTGGTGTCGCGAGTCAACCTTGACTGGCGCAAGAGGGGGGGGGGGGGTCGAACAACTAGACACAGGTCACATGCACAGCGTGCATATTATTAGAGTCAGGCGCCACCTGTGGTTTCCCACATCTGCGCCAAGCCAGAGGTCACATGTGGGACATACACGAATGGCCAAGGCCCATGGTAAGCTTCGTGTGTCTTGTCTCGTAAAACAGCGCAAAGCAGTGCAGTGCAGTGACTCAGCTGGCCACCTAGAACAACGTACGAATAGCAAGACCAATATCCACATGGTCTATGCACCGGACATAACTCGTAGTGGCAGCGGTTTACCTTCACGGGTAACGATGCTCACTGTGACACAAGAAATTGTGCCTAGGCATGTCTGTACCAACGCTGTATCATAGACATGTGGAATAGTAGTGGCATGTGATGCAAGAAAGCAAGTGTATGAGCTTATGCAGCATCAACCAAAAAAAAAAAAAAAAAAACACACCTTTCCTTCCAAATGTCTGTCCAGTTCCTCCTTAAATTTATTTAACCTATCAACTTCCACAACGACAGATGGAAGTTTGTTCCAGCAATTAATCACCAGCTGGCTAAAGGCAAATTTCCGCACATCTATTCTACATCTATCTTTTCTTAATTTGAATTTATGCTCCCTTAGGTTCGTAATCTGAACAAGTGGAAGGATCCAAGCAGAATTCAGCGTGCTCAACCCATTCAAGACCTTATACACCTCAATCAGATCACCGCTCAGGTGCCTAGTCTCCAGCCACTGCAATTTGTAGAAGAACTTAAGCCTCTCTCTTGTTAAGAGGATCCCTTCGTTCCCCTCACCAATCTTGTTGCCCTTCTCTGTACACGCTCAAGCAAATCTACATCCTTTCTAAAATGAGGCCTCCAGACCTGTACGCAGTACTCAAGGCGTGGCCTGACCAACCATTATCTTATACAAAGGGACAATCACCTCCTTTTCCCTGCTAGCAAAATTCCTATATATCATTGACAAAACCCGATGACCTGCCCTGGCAGCCTGTCTGCATTGCTCAGAAAACTTCATATCTGCCTGCTCAATTACTCCCAGGTCTTTTTCATTTTCTACCACCTTAAGTGTAGTATCACACAGTTGGTACGTTTCTCTAGGGTTGCTTCTACCCATATGCAGTACTTTGCATTTGTCAAGGTTAAACTTCAGTAGCCACTTCTTAGCCCATCTGCCCAAATTATCTAGATCCTGTTGCAGTAGCACATTGCCATTACTGTCATTAACAACTCTGCCAACCTTTGTATCATCCGCAAACTTCGAAACTAAGCCTGATATACCGTCATCAATATCATTGATAAATATACAAAACAACAGAGGACCCAACACCGAACCCTGTGGGACTCCACTAATAACATTAGTCCACAAAGACAGCACCCATTAATTACCACCCTCTGTCTCCTCCCACTCAACCATCCTTTTATCCATTGTAGCAACTTACCCTTAATACTATTCTGCTCCAATTTGTACAATAGTTTTCCATGCGCAATAGTGTCAAAAGCTTTCCTGAAATCCAAATATATGATATCAAAATTATTTTTTGCATCCAGTTCCTTTGTAACCACATCATAATATCCTATCAAATTTGTCAGACAAGACTTTCCCTTAACAAATCCATGCTGTGTCTGAATTATTGCTGCAGTCTTGCTAGATGATTCTGCAATGCATCTTTAACCAGTGACTCCATTATTTTACCCGGAACAGAAGTTAAACTAACTGGTCTGTAATTACTCGTGTCACCCTTCGATCCCCCCTTTGTGAATTTGGGATACATTTGCACATCTCCAGTCCGTGGAAACCTCCCCTGAGTCCAAGGATGCTCTCATAATTATGGATAGTTCATCAGACTAGGCGACAGATTCGCCTAGTCTAATAAATCTCGTTTCCAAATCCCACTTGTATAAAAATGCATGGTCTGTAACGCTGATGAAGGCTCAAAGCTGAGAACGATTGATATAAGATTACAGTTCGCATATACATGGTGATAAGTTTTCTTATGTGTCTGCGATTAAGACTCGAGATCTTTCCAACTTCAAACGATGGAAAGAAAGCAACTAAGGCCATCGCACCTGGATATCCCGCTGCTGTTCGAAAGTTGGTGTTATGATTTAGGGACTGATTTCGTGGCATGCCCTGGGTCCTCTAATCAACGACTCGATGGGAACGCCTACCTTTCTATTGTTGCCGACACCCTTCATGATGACAGCGTATACAAACAACTCCGGCGTCTCAACAAGACACGGTCCACATGCCACAGTTTCTAGCATGTTGATAACTGGTTTCAGGAACATTACAACGAATTCTCCGTCCTCCCATGGCCGCCCAACTTACTCGATCTCAAAATAATTGAGCAAGTTTGAGACCTACTAGAAAAGGGACGTTCGATGCTATGATCATTCACCTGACAATGCGCGGACATTACTGGAAACACTGTGCAACGCATGGGTAGCACTACCACAGGATTCCCTGCACCACTTTGTCCAGTTCATGCCAGGTAATATATGGGTTGTATTATGGGCAAAAGGTGGCCCATTAGGTAGGTATTGCTTATGCAACATAATACAGTATGTCCATAAACTGCATGTGTTCTCTGATTGAAATACCTTCCAAAAACCCGAGTTTCTGAGGGAATACTTGCTATCCGCGCCTGACCCGAACAAACTCAGCCACTAAATGAAAAAAGGTCATAAAAGTTCCTTGCATCACTGATGAGATTCGAACTAGGGCCTTTTCCACCCGGTGTAGAGAGGACGGTGATTATTATAACTAGTTTGTTTGTTATTTGGTTTTTAGGAGCATTAGCAACTAAGGCCATATTGCTCCGGAATATGCGGTGGTCATTCCCTGATCTTTCCGCATCCTCTGTATTTGGTGGTGACGGGCTCGAACCCCGGTCTAATCAAGAAGCGTGTGCTACGCACTGCTGCTCCTTCCCACCTGGCTACGGAGGCGCCATTGTAACTAGTGGTTAATCGCCAGGACTATCGCAGACTACAGAACGCAATCTGGAGACTCGGTTCAACATACTACATCATTCAGAGGCTTTATAGAGTCCATAGCTCGCCGTGTGGCAGCGGTAATGGCAAGAACAGATGGTCATAACCACTATAAATAGGTGGGCAAAATATTTTTACTGGATAGTATATCAATTCTAGCTAAACTTCAACATTTGTCAAAATGTTTGACACTTCCAGCATACGTTCTGATCACTTCCCCCATCAGCATAGTGAATTCGATGGTACTAGTTCAGTTGAAGCCAGTCAAAGAAGATACAGTTTCCGTAAACTGAACGATCTGATACGGGACTTGGATCTGCCGAAGAACTAAATATAGCAATTAAATTCAGGTTTAATGAAAAATATTTGTTGGCAGTTAACACGTTATTTGTTTTATATAGCTTATATATCTTTTCTTTGTATAGCTACAAAGAAAAGGAATTAATTCCCCTCTGCTCCAAGGACCTCTTGTTTTCTATACTGACCTAACTGGTTTAATTAATGCATGGTGTGTAATTACGCATAACCCATCGTAATGGAGAGTGTTCTTTGACAGCTCAAGGACGAGGTTAAATGTAGCTCTGCTACACAATGGGAATATGTTTTCCTCAATCCCTGCCTCTTTTTTCCTAAGGAGCCTTAGGATAATCTGTTGTTGTAAAAGGTGAAATCGTGATCATATGTGGATAGTTTTGGTGATTACGAAGTACTTCTGCCATTTATGATCCCCTGAGCTCAGGGCTCATCTGCACCATGGCGTGAGCTCAGGTAATCCCAAAAGTAAAAGAAAAAGTTAAAAAACATTATAAGAAAAGCAGAGGCTTAATCAATATTCAAAAGTGTCGTTAAAAAAATGTTTTAGGCATTTACAAATCAAAGGGACTGCGACAAGATTGGTAAAAACATGTTTACTAATTTCAGAAAATAGTTTTACAAGATGCATGTAAAGGTTCATTTTCTGCACGTCTACCTTGAATACTTTCCTATAACCTTGGTGCATTTCATTAAATATGAAGAATATGGTGAGAGGTTTGGCTGTGCGTGTTTATGAAACGGGATTCGCTTTATACGCCCAAAAGCGTTTAAGAAAAGCAAATTCCTCAATGCGAAAAAAAAAAAAAAAAAAAAGCTGTTGAACCACTAAATAAAGTTTTCAATTACCATTTGTTCTAAATACTCCGTACTGAAAACTGCCTGCGGAGTGTTAGGATTACATATGTATGTATAAGGTGGTTTCTATTTTTTTTTTTTTTTTTCTTTTTCATTTGGTGCAAAAAACTGAAAGATGGAGAGAAATATCAATTACAGATCTGGGATTAGCACCTTTTCAGCTCTTCCAGGGGTTCTTTGAAATATGAACACCGTTTCTCCAAATTTTTTTTTATTATAGACTTTCGAGAACAGATTTGTGAACAACAGACGATCCGCGGAAGTCCCGTTGAATTAGACTTTTCCGCATCCAGGGTGCACACTGATAATTGTTCTAAATAGTACCAGATATTTTTTGGAGGATTCGCTGGCAAATTAGGCGAGGATTCTCTCTGAACAGCATGGCCAATTATTTGGATGTTGTTATTTTCTTATTTGGATATTACTGCGTATACGGGGGAGGGATTACGAAGATTTTTTTTTTAGTATACAAGTCCTCCGTACAATAAGCATAAGGAGGACTTCGAAGAAATGTTTAAAGATCCAAGATAGTCGAAATTTCGGTCCACATGGCTTTATGACAGAGGAAATGGATGACAGAGGAGACCGCTTAGTCAAATTGATGGTTCTCAGAACAAAAAAATCACATTAATGAAAGTTTCTTGCATCCACAGATTTTAAGTCTTCTCAACCAAAGCTGAAGTTTTGTAAGAAACTCCAATTGGAAAACTGAAGTAATAACATTTTGTTGTTTGTTAACAAAAAATCGTATGCCTTAAAAACTCTGTAAGTTAAGGTTGCGCAAACTACGTGATATGTCTGTGTGCATGGGGTTTTAATTGATAAAACATTTATAATACTGAGGAAAAGCGCATGCCGCTTTGAATGAATGGGAGGATGAACAAGATGGGGATGGGGGGAATAATATCCATTTCTTCAATTCAGTAGCAACTTCAGAAAATACCTGTCTTTCTTGCGCATACCTCCTTTACATATATATTGGTTGAATACATAATAAATTAAATAACGTGTACTGAAGAACTGTGATATGGTTTATGGAACAGGGACAATGCGTTTTTTGCAGAAGGAACACAACTACCATAATGATTACATAAAAGTTAAATGAGAAAATTGAGGAAGAGCATGGAAAATCCACTACAAACGGTAATTGGATCTACGTTCGTAAACAAAAAAGTACTAAATAATAATAAGCCTTCTTATTATTCTTCAGTATTTTTGTGTTTTCCGTAGTTCCAATCATCGTTTGTAGTTTATTTTCCATGCTCTTCCCAAATCATCTCATTTAACTTTTATATATATATATACACACACTGGTGTTCAAAGAAGTTGCATCACCAAGGAATTTCACATTTCTAACCCTTTTTCGCGATGGTATGTTACATTAATGACTAGCATCACAAATAGATATATAAACAAAAGATATTTATTAATAGTTAAGGCAAAGCTAAGTAATATTTGACATGTGCTCTCAAAATATTCCAAAATGACACCTTTATACAACACTTCTGGCAATTATGGCTGAAATGTTATCAGAAGCCCTCAAATTTGCTTCAGTTTATCATTTTAAATGGAAAACAAAATGAAAAGTTCACCAGGTGCAAACTATTATTTAGTTGAACGCCTCTGGCCCTGATGACAGCAGCACATCGTCGAGGCATTGACAAGATCAATTTCTGAAGATAATCAACTGATAGTTCGTGGTTCCAAACACGAATTAAGGCTTTCTTAAATTCACGAAGGGTCTTTGGTGCCAACAGTTCTCTATATGATTCAGGTCTGGGCTGTTTCCTGGCCGGCTAAGAGTTGTAATGGGCCGTTCTTCCAACCATGTTTTCACCTGTAACAAATGTAAACACATTATTGTCGAACCTCTAATGCAGAAATGAAGCAAAAGTAACTACAGCAGCGCCTACTTACACTTTTCGCCCGATGACAAGGAAGAGAGTCGTCTTGAAAGATGCTGTTGTTGTTGTTTGGTCATTCCCTGATCTTTCCGCATCCTCCATATTTGGTGGTCCTGCGTTCGAATCTCGGTCTAATCAAGAAGCTTGTGCTACGCACTGCTGCTCCTGCCCACCTGGCTACGGAGTCGCCCTTGAAAATTGCAGTTACTTGACACGGTGAAATGGTCTCAAATGGTTGACAGCAATTTGCCTTCCAATATAGTCAGATATCCATTGGCATTTACGGAATGTTTTATAAACTGCAGGTGACCTACTCCGCGACACGAAATGCACCCCCATATCATTTGGCTGGTAGGGAATTTCACTGTACACACCATACATTCTTCAACACGTCTACGGCGAACGTTTAAATCCCATCAGAGCCATGCAGGTTGAATTTCTTCTCATCCGAGAAAA